>NC_140997.1:112748422-112763422 GCF_052327205.1 Somniosus microcephalus
GAGGGGGAGAGGGGGGAGAGAGAGGGGGGGAGAGGGGAGGGAGGGGGGGAGAGAGAGGAGGGAGGGGGGGGAGAGAGAGGGGGGAGGGAGAGGGAGGGGGGGAGAGAGAGGGGAGGGGGGGGAGAGAGAGAGGAGGGGGGAGGCAGAGTGGGGGGGAGGCAGAGTGGGGGAGGGGGGAGGGAGAGAGAGAGAGGGGGAGGGAGAGAGAGAGAGGGGGTGGGGGGAGAGAGAGAGGGGGTGGGGGGAGAGAGAGGGAGGGAGGGAGGGGGGGGGAGGAGGGAGAGGGGAGGGAGGGAGGGAGAGGGGTAGCGAGGAGGGGAGTGGGGGGGTAATTACACATTACCAGATCTAAAGTAGCCTGTTCCCTGGTTGGTTCCACAACATATTGTTCTAAGAAACTGCCCTGAATACACTGTATGAACTTGTCCTCAAGACTACCTTTGCCAATTTGATTTGTCCAATCTATATGCAGATTAAAATCGCCCGCGATTATTGCCGCAATATACCTGAACCCTCTTGACACTGGTCCCAGCAGGGTTCAAGTGTAGCCCGTCGCAACGGAACAGCTCCCTCTTTCCCCAGTACTTGTGCCAGTGCCCCATGAATCAAAACCCATTTCTCCCACACCAATCCTTGAACCACGCATTCATCTCTCTAATCTTAGTGACCCAATGCCAATTTGCTTGTGGCTCAGGTAATAATCCAAACTCCCTCAACTTGTCGTTGGTACCTACATGGAGCACAACAACTAGATCCTTCCCTCCCACTCCAATTCCTCTCCAGCCCAGAGGAGATGTCCTTAACCCTGGCACCAGGAAGGCAACACAGCCTTCGGGACTCACGCTCTCGGCTGCAGAGAACGTTATCCCGCTAACTATACTGTCCCCTGCCACTACTACATTCCTTTTTACTGCCCCCCCCCTATCATGGTGCTGTGGTTAGTTTGCTTATCCTCCTTGCAGTCCCTGCTCTCGTCCATACAGGCTGCAAGAACCTCGTACCTGTTGGACAAGTGCAAGGGCTGAGGCTCCTCCAATGCTACCTTGTGGATCCCCACACCTGCCTCACTTGTAGTCGCACCCTCCTGCCCCTGACCACGGACCAAATCTGAAGTATTTAACCTAAGGAGTGTGACTGCCTCCTGGAACAAAGTGTCCAGGTAACTTTCTCCCTCCCTGATGTATCGCAGTGTCTGAAGCTCGGACTCCAGCCCATCAACTCTGAGCTGAAGTTCCTCGAGCTGCAGATGCTTACTGCAGATGTGGTTGCCGTGGGGTCCACCAGTTCCCACATTCTGCGGCTGCAACACAGCACCTGCCCTGCCATCTCTCTTGTATTTTATTTAACTTAATTAGGTTTTCAAGTTTTGAAATACTCAATTTTCTATTAATAGTTTTTAATTTAGGTAATAACCTTGTTTAATTTATTAAATTTAGTTATATGCTTTAGGTCTTTACTGTAACTTGGCCACAGTCCTAATTTAACCCTAGTTGCTTAAAAAAAGTTATGCATCAAGCAGCACCTCTTACCCCCACATCACCAAATTCCCGTGTGCAGCACTCTGTAGAACTAGACTCCGTGCTACCTACCTTGTGGACAGTCTTTCCCTGTTTACTCTTCTGGTTGGGGGGGGTGGGGTAATGTCATTAATTTAAAATCTTGATAGTGAGGATAGAGGTTTGGAGACATTTCCTTGTGTGGTTGTTGAGGCATGGAATGTATTGCCACAGGGAGTGGGTGAGGCAGAGATCAGTGTATCTTTGAAGGGAAATATTTGAAGCCGAGGATGATAGAAGGCAATGGAGAGAGGGCAGACTTGATGGGCCAAATGGCCTGTGCTGTGACCTGGAGAGTGTGTAGACCCTGGGTGAGCGTGCAGTCGTGGCTGTGATGCCTCCACAATCGAATATACAACTGTTCTTTGCGGTCTAGTTTCTTGGGCAAGCCACAGGAGGACTGTCCTGGAACTGTATCTGCGCATCAGGAAAGTGCTTCAGTTGAGCAAACCATTTGATAGCCACATGAGCTGGTTAACTGGAAGCACAGGTTAGTTGCTGTAAGTGTGGAGCTGTCGAGTGCTGCTGCTGAGCTGAATGTTTTGACTAACAGGTGCCATGGCTGCCCTCAGACCGCTCGTCAAACCGAACATTGTGAAGAAACGCCGCAAGAAATTCATTCGTCACCAGTCGGATCGCTATGTGAAGATTGCGGTAAGCTTTTGGCCCTCCAATGCTCGAGCTGCTGATTGTCTTCCATGAGGGTGTGATGCAGCCATTCACAGCACAATGTTTCATGCATGTTCTCGAGAGCTGCTTTAGACGTTAGTTTTGAGTTGTAATGGGGTGGGGGTGAACTCCAGAGTACAGGAGAAATGTTAGAAGCCTTGTCAGCGTGTCGATAGGGAGATGAACAGAAGCCCATGCTGGAGGAATATCCTTGGCTTTGGGTGGTTTTGTGCTAGAGAAGTGCAAGTGGGTGTGAGGAATTTTATTTTCAATGAAAATCTGTTTCTTCCCTCAATAGCGTAACTGGCGCAAACCCAGAGGGATTGACAACAGAGTGCGCAGGAGGTTTAAGGGTCAGATTCTTATGCCAAACATCGGTTATGGCAGCAACAAGAAGACCAAACACATGCTGCCCTCGGGATTCAAGAAATTCTTGGTCCACAATATCAAGGAGCTGGAAGTTCTAATGATGAGCAACAAGTAAGGATCCCTTGTGTAACTGAGCTGGTGTTTGTGACTGTCTGCTAAGAGGGCGTTTCTGATTGCAGTCAGAACTATTTGGTTTTGCTGAGGCCATGCAGACAGGTGATATACTTGACGCTAGTGGGGGTTCCCTGGGTTTGGGGCTAAGGCACATTACTGGGCCGGTCTAGAACGTCTGAAGATTCCAGTGTGCGGTTCAGTGATTGCAATCCGTTCCCCAGTGTGTGGCAGTGTATTTCACTATTTCACAAATGATCCATCATAGAACAGAAGGAGGCCATTTGGCAAATCGTGCCTGTGCCAGCTCTTTGAAAAAGCTATCCGATTAGTCCCTGCAATTTCCCCCCTGCAAGCATATTTCCAATTCCCTTTTGAAAGTTACTATTGAATCTGCTTCCACCGCCCTTTCAGGCAGAGCATTCCAGATCATCATGCGTTAACAAAATTCTCCCCGTTTCCCCTCCTTCCCCTCCCCAAAAGGACATCAATGCACTATTTCAAAGTGGTACAGGGGAGTTCTCCCTGGTGTGCTCGACAATATCCACAAACCAATATCTCAAATGGATGATCTTGTCATTTATCTCATAGCTTTTGTAAGAGCTCGCTGCGTAAAACAACCTTCATTTTGCCTCTAGTTCTTTTGCCAATCACCTTAATTCGGTGTTCTCTGGTTACTGACCCTTCTGCCACTGGAAATCAGTTTCCCCTTCTTTACTCTATCAAAGCCCTTCATAATTTTGAGCACCTATCAAATCTCCTGAACGTTCTCTGCTCTGAGAACAATCCCAGCTTCTCCAGTCTCTTCACGTGACTGTAGTCCCTCATCCCTGGAACCATTCCAGTAAATCTCTGCACCCTCTCCAAGGTCGTGACATCCTTCCTAAAGTGTGGTGCCCAGAATGGGACACACTGCTCCAGCTGACCGGTGATTTATAAAGGTTTAGCATAACTTTATTTTGTACTCAATGCCTCTAATTATAAAGCCAAGGATCCCATATATCTTTTTAACAGCCTTCTCAACTTGTTTTGCCACCTTCAAAGATTTGTGTACATACACCCTGGGTCTCTCTGTTCCTGCACCCCATTAAAATTGTACCATTTAGTTTGTATTGCCTCTCTTCCTACCAAAATGAATCATTTCTCTGGCAAGTGCTTGCCCATCTCTCCAGTCTGTCTATGTCCTCCTGAACTCTGTTACTATCCTCCTCATTGATTACCACATTTCCGAGTTTCATGTCAACTGTAAACTTTGAAATTGTGCCCTGTATGCCCAAGTCCAGGTCATTAATATATATATCAAAAAGAGCAGTGGTCCTAATACCAACCCCTGGGGAATGCCACTGTACACCTCCTTCCAGTCTGAAAAACAGCCCTTCACCACTACTCTCTGCTTTCTGTCCCTTAGCCAATTTTGTATCCATGTTGCCACTGTCCCTTTAATCCCCACCGACACCTGGGAATCCCTAGCCCAAGACCGCACAAAGTGGAGGAGAAGCATCCGGGAATGCGCCTCGAGTCTCTTCGCTGGGAGCAAGCGGAAGCCAAGCACACGTCAACCCAAGCACCCCACCCACCGTCTGCCCCACCTGTGACAGAGACTAGGTCCCACATTGGACTCATCAGTCACCTGAGAACTAATTTTTAATGTGGAAGCAAGTCATTCTTGGTTCCGAGGGACTGCCTAAGAAGAAGAAACATCATCCCATGCACTTTCATTTTGCTAACAAGTCTATTATGTGGTACTTTGTCAAACGCCATATACACAACATCAACCGCACTATCCTCATCCACTCTCTCTCCATTACTTCATCAAACAACTTGACCAAGTTAGTCAAACACGATTTGCCTTTAACAAATCCATACCGGCTTTTGTTTATTAACCCATACTTTCCAACTGCCAATTAATTTTGTCCCAGATTATTGTCTCAAAGTTTCCCCACCATCGACCTGCCAGTCTTTGATTCCAATCCACCTGGGCCAGATCCCTTTCCAACTCACTGAAATGAGCCCTCCTCCAGTTGAGTGTTTTCACATTTGATTTTTTTCCTCGTCCTTTTTTAGAACTACTGTAAACCTAATGACACTGATCACTGTTTCCCAAATACTCCCCTTTGAAACTTGCTCCACTTCATTCTCCAGAACTAGATCCAGCAATGCCTCCTTCCTCATTGGGCTGGAAACACACTGATCAAGAAAGTTCTCTTGTACACATTTCAGGAATTCCTCCCCCTCTTTCCCTTTACACTGTTATTTTCCCAGTCTATATTAGGATAATTGAAGTCCCCCATTATCACAACTCTGTAGTTCTCACCCCTTTCTGCAGTGTCCCTGCAAATGTGTTCCTCTGTTTCCTTCCCAGTATTCGGTAGCCTATAGTATACACCCTGCAGCATAATAACTCCTCTATTGTTCCTTAATTCTAACCAAATCGATTCTGTCTTTGAACCCTCGAGTACATCATCCCTCTCCAGTGTTGTAGCAGTATCTTTGATCAACACTGCTAACCCCCTCCCCCCCCCCCCGCTCCTCTTCCTTTTTTCCAGTCCTATCTTTCTTGAATGCCTTGTAGCCAGGAATATTAAGTTCCATTCCTCCCTTTCATTGAGCCATGCTCTGTTAATACCACTATATCATAATCCCACATGGTTCCTTGTGCCTGCAGCTCATCAACCTTATTTACCAGGCTCTGGGCATTTATGCGCATGCACTCTAAACCCATCTTGGCCTGCCTCACATTCCCTGATCCCTCCTATTTCCGAACTGCTCTTTGTCTCTCACAGTGCTCGACACCTTGTATCTCCTCTCAAATATTCATCCTGGTGCCCCATCCAAATTAGTTTAAACCCTCCCCCACAACGCTAGTTAACCTCCCTGCCAGGATGTTGGTCCCAGCCTTGTTGCGGTGCAATCTGTCCATCTTGTACAGGTCCCTCCGGCTCCAGAACTGATGCCAACGCCCCAGAAATCTGAAGCCCTCCCTCCTGCACCATTTCTCCAGCCATGCGTTAACCTGTTTCTGTTCCTCTACTCACTAGCCTGTGGCACTGGGAGTAATCCAAAGATCACTTCCTCCCTAGCTCCTGAAACTCTGACTGTAGGACCTCAACCTTTTTGTACCTATGTCATTGGTTCTAACATGAACCACAACTTCTGTCTGTTCTCTCTTCTCTCTTTCTTCCCCCCCCCCCAAACCCCAAATGCTCTGCACTGATTCAGTGATGTCCTTTACCCTGGCACCAGGGAGGCACACATCATGTGGGACTCATGTCAGCAGTTGCAGAAACGCCTGTCTGTCCCCCAGACTATTGAATCCCCTGAAACCACAGCATCTCTAGACTGCAGTCCCTTGAGGTGTCAGCACTGAAAACAGTGCCACACTCCTGGCGGAGTTTTGCACTGCCTGCCTCTTCCTACCCTGCCGGATGACCACCCACTTACTATTTTCCCGAACTCTGTAGCTGCGGGGTGACCACCTCCTGGAACGTGCGCTCCGGGAAATTCCCGGCCTCCCGTTGCCCTGCAGTGACTCCAACCATTACTCAAGCTCATAACCCCCGAGTTCAAGCAACTGGAGACACTTTCTGCACATATGGTTATCCAGGACTAGGTTAAATTTCAGTTTGATGATAACACACTTTCAGTACTACTCACCCACTGCTTACCAGTGAATTCCAAATTCCCTTCTGTGTAGCGATTCACCCAGCTCTGCTCCAGCTTGATTCAAGGGAAGCATCATCTTCTCCAAAGCATGTTGTTCAGGAGCTTTCTTCCTGCCTATCAGTCATGTATCTTCCCGATGTTGAGTGGCTCAGTTGATACAGACTATTCATTGCACCTGTGTGTGTCCATTTAATACGTGTCAAAATGTCGGTTGTCTAGACTCAGCCAACAGACCCACTGCTGGCTTTTATCACTGTTTGCAAGGATGGTGTATTTTTCTTGATCCTGGTGGCAGGTTTAGTTTGGGATGGTGACAGAACACTTGCAGCAGCTGTTCCTGTGTAATACTGGTCCTGCAGTTAGTGATGGGTGAATTCCTTACTGTCTGCAGCTTGCAAGGGTCTGTTTGCTATGTCTGTCCTGCTCGAGGTACTTCCAGTCACATGTCTGAAGTAGCGGCTCCAGACTACTGACAACGGATAAACCGACTAGTACAGGCAGGTTACAGGAGCCTGGCCCCGGACTGACTGACTGACTGACTAACTAGTGGGGATTTGTGTACAACTTTCAACTAGTTTGTTCTTTTTCTAGGACTTACTGTGCTGAGATCGCTCACAATGTCTCCTCCAAAAACCGCAAGACCATCGTGGAGAGGGCAGCCCAGCTTGCGATCAAGATCACCAATCCCAATGCCAGGTTACGCAGTGAAGAGAATGAATAAAGTGTCCTGGCAAAACTACAACTCTTTAATAAAAGTTTAAAATACAGAATCTTCTGTCTTGTCGTTTCTTACAGTGGAGTGTTTCAGTAAACCATCCAGCGCTGCAGTCACCTTCCCATTAAAACCTGCGGAGATATTACCTGCTACCTCTTGGCATTTTGTTCCTTATTTTAATCTGCTGCACTGATTCTCAGGGTATGGGTGAATATACAAGTGAAATAGTGAAGGGTTTCATTTATTTAAAAGATGCACCAGATCGGGTTGGCATTAGCCTCCAATTTGGGGTTGGGTTTGAGAAAAAGTTAAATTTAGTTGTTAGCTGTGACTTTGGTTAGGCTTAATTAAGGCTGGGTTTGGGTATTGGTGTCCTGGGACTTCCACCTCAGAAGTACCACACAACGCACGATCTCCCCGCCCCCCCCCCCCCCCCCTTTTCTCTCCACTCACCCTTCTCCATCTCCCTCCCCCCTCTTAAGAACATAAGAAATAGGAGCAGGAGTAGGCCATACGGCCCCTCGGGCCTGCTCCGCCATTCAATAATAATCAACTTTTATTGTCATTGTTAGTGCACAAGTGCAGTAAAACGAAATGTAGGCTTGCAGCTCCCGAGAGTGTACATTTTGATTAAGACATTTAACATTCAACATTCATTTGGCTTGTAATACATAAACATAATAAAGTGCATTGGCAGATGTGCAGGCTTTAGAGTTTATATAGGATCATGGCTGATCTGAATCTAGACTCATGTCCACTTCCCGGCCCTCTCCCTGTAACCCCTAATTCCCTTAGCTGCTAGGAAAATGTCTATCTCCATTTTTAATTTATTTAATGTTGCAGCTTCCACAGCTCTCTGGGGTAGCAAATTCCATAGATTTACTACCCTCTGAGTGAAGAAGTTTCTCCTCATCTCAGTTTTGAAAGGGCAGCCCCTTATTCTAAGATTATGCCCCCTAGTTCTAGTCTCACCCATCAGTGGAAACATCCTCCCCGCATCCACCCGATCAAGCCCCCTCACAATCTTATATGTTTCGATAAGATCGCCTCTCATTCTTCTGAATTCCAATGCGTAGAGTCCCAACCTACTCCACCTTTCCTCATACGTCAACCCTCTCATCTCTGGAATCAACCGAGTGAGCCTTCTCTGAACCACCTCGAGAGCAAGTATATCTTTTAAATATGGAAACCAAAACTGCACGCAGTATTCCAGGTGTGGCCTCACCAATACCCTGTATAACTGCAGCAAGACTTCCCTGTTTTTATACTCCATCCCCCTTGCAATAAAAGCCAAGATTCCATTGGCCTTCCTGATCACCTGCTGTACCTGCATACTAACTTTTTGTATTTCATACACCAGGACCCCCAAATCCCTTTGTACTGTAGCACTTTGCAGTTTCTCTCCATTTAGATAATAACTTGCTCTTTGATTTTTTCTGCCAAAGTGCAAAACCTCACACTTTCCAACATTATATTGCATCTGCCAAATCTGCCCACTCACTTAACCTGTCTATGTCTTTTTGCAGGTTTTTTATGTCCTCCTCACTCACTGCTTTCCCTCCCATCTTTGTATCGTCAGCAAACTTGGATATGTTGCACTCGGTCCCTTCCTCCAAATCGTTAATATAGATTGTAAAGAGTTGGGGTCCCAGCACTGACCCCTGCAGAACACCACTAGTTACTGATTGCCAGCCCGAGAGCGAACCATTTATCCCAACTCTTTGTTTTCTGTTAGCCAATCTTCCACCTATGCCAGTATATTACCCCCAATCCTGTGATTTTTTTTATCTTGATCAGTAATCTTTTGTGTGGAACCTTGTCAAATGCCTTTTGGAAGTCCAAATACACTACATCCACTGGTTCCCCTTTATCCACCCTGTATGTTACGTCCTCAAAGAATTCGAGCAAATTTGTCAAACATGACTTCCCCTTCGTAAAACCATGCTGACTCTGTCCTATTAAATTATGTTTATCCAAATGCTCTGTTACTGTTTCCTTAATAATGGACTCCAACATTTTGCCAACCACAGATGTTAGGCTAACTGGTCTATAGTTTCCAGCTTTTTGTCTACTTCCCTTCTTAAATAAGGGTGTTATATTAGCACCCCCTCCCAATCCCACCCCCTGCCGCGTTTTCACTATCCCCTCTGACCTTCCACTCTCTGACCCTGAACGATCAGTCCTCAGCAAAGGCCTGAGCTTCATCCCCTTACGCCCCCACCTCAATGAATTTCGAGCTCGGCACGATGTTGAGCTCTTTTTCCGCCGCCTTCGTCTCTGTCCCCACTTCACTGGCCAGGAGTCTTCCCCCCGCACAACTGACCCTTTCTCCCGCTTGCAGAATTCCCGTTCCACCTGGACCCCTCCCCCTGGCCTCTTACCCTCTCTAGATCTTTTCATCGCTAACTGCCGCCGTGACATCGGCCGTCTCCATTTCTCTGCTCCCCTCACTCACTCCAACCTACCTCCCTCTGAACTTGCAGCACTCCATTCTCTTAGATCCAACCCTGACATTGTCATTAAACCCGCTGACAAGGGTGGTGCTGTTGTTTGGCGTACTGATCTCTACCTAGCGGAAGCTGAACGCCAACTCTCCGACACCACCTCCTACCTCCACCTGGACCATGACCCCACTACCGAACATCAAACCACCGTTTCCAAGACTGTCACTGACCTCATCTCCTCTGGAGATCTTCCCCCTGCGGCCACCAACCTCATAGTTCCCCAACCCCGCACAGCCCGCTTCTACCTCCTTCCCAAGATCCACAAACAGGACTACCCTGGTAGACCCATCGTTTCAGCCTGTTCTTGCCCCACGGAACTTATCTCTTCCTATCTTGACTCTATCTTTTCTCCCCTTGTCCAGTCTCTTCCCACCTACATCCGCGACTCTTCGAACGCCCTCCGCCACTTTAACAGTTTCCAGTTTCCTGGCCCCAACCGCTTCCTTTTCACCATGGACGTACAATCCCTCTACACCTCCATCCCCCACCCGGATGGCCTGAGGGCGCTCCGCTTCTTCCTTGAACAGAGGCCCGACCAGTCCCCATCCACCACGACCCTCCTCCGCCTGGCTGAACTTGTTCTCACATTGAACAACTTCTCCTTTAACTCCACTCATTTCCTCCAAATCAAAGGTGTTGCCATGGGTACCCGCATGGGTCCTAGCTATGCCTGCCTTTTCGTGGGCTATGTGGAACAATCTTTGTTCCAGTCCTACTCGGGTCCCCTCCCTCACCTCTTTTTCCGATACATTGATGACTGTATCGGTGCCGTTTCCTGCTCTCGCCCCGAACTTGACAATTTCATTCACTTTGCCTCCAATTTCCACCCTTCCCTCACCTTCACATGGTCCACCTCGGACTCTTCCCTTCCCTTCCTCGACTTCTCCGTCTCCATCTCTGGGGATAGGTTATCGACCAATATTTACTACAAGCCCACTAATTCCCACAGCTACCTGGACTACACTTCCTCCCACCCCGCTTCCTGTAAGGACTCTATTCCATTCTCCCAGTTTCTCCGCCTCCGCCGTATCTGCTCCGACGACGCCACCTTCCACACCAGTGCTTCAGACATATCTTCCTTTTTCCGCTACCGAGGATTCCCCTCTACTGTGGTTGACACTGCCCTCGACCGTGTCAGTTCTATCTCCCGCACTTCTGCCCTCACCCCTGCCCCTCCCTCCCGGAACCACGATAGGGTTCCCCTTGTCCTCACCTTTCACACCACCAGCCTCCACATTCAACGGATCATCCTCCGGCATTTCCGCTACCTCCAAAGTGATCCCACCACCAAACGTATCTTCCCCTCCCCTCCCCTTTCAGCATTCCGCAGGGACCGCTCCCTCCGAGACACCCTAGTCCACTCCTCTATCACCCCAAACAGCCCTTCCTCTTCGCCTGGCACCTTCCCGTGCAAGCGGAGGAGATGTAACACCTGCCCCTATACCTTCCCACTGTCCAGGGCCCCAAACACCCCTTCCAGGTGAAACAGCGATTTACTTGTACTTCTCGCAATCTAGTATACTGTATTCGCTGCTCACGATGCGGTCTCCTCTACATTGGGGAGACCAAACGCAGATTGGGTGACCGCTTTGCGGAACACCTCCGTTCAGTCCATAAGGGTGACCCCGAGCTTCTGGTCACCTGTCATTTTAATTCACCGCTCCATTCCCACTCGGACCTCACCGTCCTTGGCCTCTTGTATTGTTCCACGGAAGCTCAACGTAAACTCGAGGAACAGCACCTCATCTTCCGATTAGGCAGTCTGCAGCCTTCCGGACTCAATATCGAGTTCAACAATTTCAGATCATAAGCTCGGCCCCCATTTCATTTTCTCTTGTAATTGTTCCACTCCTTTCCCCCCCCTTTCCTTTTGTTTCTCTCTCACACCTGGCAGCTATCTTTTGCCCTGCCAGTACACTTTACACCTAATCCCAGCCTATTACCATCTCGTCTAGCTTCTAATCTCTTTTACTTCTTTTGTTTCTTTTATTCTTTTGTCCGATCGCAGCCCTGCCTTCGATCTAGTTTCTTTTCTTTCCAGTTTTGAAGAAGGGTCCAACCCGAAACGTCAACTCAAATTTCTCTCCACGGATGTTGCCTGACCTGCTGAGTTTTTCCAGCATTTTCTGTTGTTATTTCGGATTTCCAACATCTGCAGTATTTTGCTATCGTGTTACATTAGCAGTTTTCCAATCTGCCGGGACATTTCCTGAGTCCAGGGAGTTCTGGAAAATGATCACCAATGCATCCACAATCCCTACCGCCACTTCTCTCAAGACCCTCGGATGTAGGCCATCAGGTCTGGGGGATTTATTCGCCTTAAAAGTCCCATCATTTTACTGAGTACCATCTCCTTAGTGATTTTAATCGTGTTTAGCTCCTCCCCCCCCCCTCCATTGCCCCCCTGTTTGTCCAGTGTTGGGATATTTTTAGTGTCCTCTACTGTAAAGACTGATACAAAATATTTGTTCAGCGTCTTTGCCATCTCCATGGTCCCCACCACTAGTTTCCCGGTCCCATCCTCTAAGGGACCAATGTTCACTTTAGCCACCTTTTTACTTTTTATATAGCTGTAGAAACTCCTGCTATTTGTTTTTATATTTTTTGCTAGTTTACTTTCATAATCTATCTTCCCTTTCTTAATTAATCTTTTAGTTATTGTTTGCTGGCTTTTAAATGCGTCCCAATCTTCTATCCTCCCACTAGATTTGGCTAATTTATATGCCCTTGTTTTCAGTCAAATACTATCCTTTATTACTTTACTAAGCCACGGATGGCTGCCTTTTCTTTTACTCCCCTTTTTCCTCAGTGGAATATATCTTGAAAGATGTGAAGTATCTCCTTGAATGTAGACCAGTGCTCTTGTACCATCTTACACTTTAATCTGTTTTCCCAGTGCTCTCTGCTCTGATCACCCTTCCCCTCCCTCTTCCCCTCCCTTCACTCATCTCTTCATTCTCCCTTATCTTTTTCTCATCCTCCCCTTTCCATTCCTCTCCCCTCTCATCCCCCCTCTTTCTCCCTTCCCTTTTCTCCTATTCCCCTTACCACCTCACTCCCCCTCTCCAATTCCGACGACCTATTGCATAATCTAGTGTCAGGAATCCTCCAAACTCCTGTTTCTAGTGCCGAAGGTGTGAGTTTGCTGTCAGTCGGTGTTTACTAATGAAGGAGCCGAGTACGGCATCTGCACTAGCGCTCCAGGGGAGGGGACAGCAATCCGGCAGAAGGAACAGATTCGATGTAGATGCTGCATTACAGTAGTGGGTACCTCGGCTGTGAGAATCGTTTCAATAACAATTCATCTCCAGCTTTCCAGCCTCACTGTTTGAATTCTACTGGTAGTCAGCCGTTCAATCCTTTCCACATGGCGTGCAGTAGCTGCAGCTCGGGACTGTGATTGGAATGCTTTAACTGAAAGTCCCCCAGTGATCCTTCTGCCCATCGCGGCAGAGGCTTTGTTGGCAATGGGGAGTTGAATTGCTGATCAGATCTGTGGACAGATGCTAATGTGCCGGCAGAACTTAAATAGGGAAGTGACAAGATTTTTAAACTAGGAAGGAGATGGGATGAGAAAATAAAACCGATCAGGATCAGCTAATAGTGAAGGGAGACATAGATGAGGATAATATTTATGCAGGGAACCATTTAGCAATAGGGGTGTGGAAAATAGGAATAAAATTAAACGGACTAGATATAAACGGAAACGACTGGTGACGGTAGAATAATCGTAGTGTTGACAAGAAAGTATAAAAAGGTTAACATATATATGTACAGCAATGCACAGAGTGAGAAATAAACCGGGGGAACTGAAAGCAATTATTTTAGGCAGACCTAGACCTAATAGAAAACTGGATAAGAATGGAAAATAAACATACTGGGATATATTTACGTGGGATATAGCTGATAAAAAGTAGGTGGAGTAGCAATATTGGTTAAAGAGGGAACACGGCTGTAGAGGTGCTGTCGAAAGGGAAGGGGACATATTCAGTGTGGTTAGAGCTGAAAGATTAAAGAAAGGGCTTGTTCCATTAACAGGGCTGTACATAGACCCCCAAATTGTGGGAAGGAAATCTGCAGTCAGGTTAGAGATGAGTGGGAATAACAACATTATTCAGGGAGATTTTAATTCTCGAATGTGACAAGAGAACGGAGACAAGGGAATAACATTCCTACAATGTGCATAGGACTCTACTCAAGCAGTGGCCTACAGGGGAGAGGTATTACTGGATCTGGTTCTGAGTAATGAAATAGATGAGGTAAATGTGGGTGTAGTGACCACAATCTGATAATATGATAGTCTAACTAGAAAGGGAAAAAGTTAGGCCAGAAACTGGAACACCAGCTGGGTCTGGGCAGATTGAAGAAAGAGTGAGGTGGAAGGGGAAATTGGCACACAGGTCTCGAGAGCAACAGCGGGGATGGTTTAAAAAAAGAGATTGTAAAGGTACAAAATAAATATATTCCATTAAAAAAGTAAACTACTACTCGTAACTTTAGAATACCATGGATAAATGAAAAGGTTCGAAACTGATCAATATTGAAGAAGAGGGCCTACGAAGACTATAAGAATAATAATGAAAATACTATGGGGGAATATGAGAAAATAAGATGTTAAGAGCAAGATAAGGAAAACTAAGGGAGTGTGAGGGAAAAGGTCAAAAAACATCAAAAGGAACAGTAAAATATATCAGTAAAAAGCGAATCGTTAAAAGAGGTGGGAGCCGAGAGGTGAGGCTTGTCAATTTATAGGTGATGACCAATAAATGGTGGAGGTAATTAATAAATACTTCACGATAGCAAAATACTGCAGATGCTGGAAATCCGAAATAACAACAGAAATAAATACTTCATATCAGTCTTTACTGGAGAAGGGTTTCGGAGAGGAGCTGAATCCTGAAGTGATTGAGGGCGAGATGAGTGATACTGTGAAGGATAAAAGGAGGATTTTAGATGTTAGTTAAGCTAAAGGAAAACAAAGCACCAGGACCAACAGGATACGTGCCAGGATCCTGTGGGAGGGGAGGGGAGGGAGGAGCTAACCGAGGCCACAGATGTCTCAGGGCTCCATCGAGAGTGGATGTGTCGGAAGACTAAGACCTGTTTATAAATAGGGAGACCAAGCTAATTCCAGGCCAGTTAGTTCAACATCTGTGGGAGGGAAAGTTTTAGAGTCTTTGATTAAGGATGAAATGACCATGTATCGAGATAAAGAGAAAAGAGTTACGGATGAGAACTGTTAGATCCGTGTGTTAATGGAGACACGGAATGCAGGAGTTGATTTAACAAGTGTTCACTGAACAAAGTCTGGAGGTGAACTAACTACACAAGACGCTACACAGGCTTATATACCCGAGTGGTCACTACTGGTACTACAGTATACAGGGGCTTCAAAAACATAGTTCCTCTTAAA
>NC_140997.1:112770645-112800523 GCF_052327205.1 Somniosus microcephalus
TGTTGCCGGGAGTAGGGAATCTTAGCTATGAGGAAAGACTGGATAGGCTGGGTCTGTTTCCCTTGGAACTGAGGAGGCTGAGGGGAGGCCTTATTGAGGTGTATAAAATTATGAGGGGCATAGATAAAGTGGATAGAAAGGACCTATTTCCCTTAGCAGAGGGGTCAAAAACCAGGGGGCACAGATTCAAAGTAATTGGTGGAAGGTTTAGAGGGGATTTGAGGGGAAATGTCTTCACCCAGAGGGTTGTGGGGGTCTGGAACTGACTGCCTGAAAGGGTGGTAGAGGCAGGAACCCTAACCACATTTAAAAAGTACTTGGATGTGCACTTGGGATGCTCTAACCTGCAGGGCTACGGACCAAGAGCTGGGAAGTGGGATTAGGCTGGATGGCTCTTTGTTGGCCAGCGCGGACACGATGGGCCAAAATGGCCTCCTTCCATGCTGTAACTTTCTATGATTCCAGGGATCAACAGATCCACTGGGTGAGAGATAAACAACAGATCCACTGGGTGAGAGATAAACAACAGATCCACTGCATCAAGAGATCAACAACAGATCCACTTGGTAAGCGATCAACAACAGATCCAATGGTCCAGAGATCAACAACAGATCCACTGGATTCAGAGGTCAACAACAGATCCAATGGGTGAGAGCTCAACAACAGATCCACTGGGTGAGAGCTCAACAACAGGTCCACTGGGTGAGAGATCAACAACAGATCCACTGCATGAGAGAATAACAGCAGATCCAATGGGTGAGACATCAAAAAGAGATCTACTGGGTGAGAGTTGAACAACAGATCCAATGGGTGAGAGATCAACAACTGATCCACTGGTTGAGAGATCAACAACAGATCCACTGCATGAGAGATCATCAACCAATCCACTGGGTGAGAGGTCAACAACAGATCCACTGAGTGAGAGATCAACAACAGATCCATTGGGTCCTGAGATCAACAACAGATCCACTGAGTGAGACATCATCAACAGATCCACTGGGTGAGAGGTCAACAACAGATCCACTGAGTGAGAGATCATCAACAGATCCACTGGGTGAGAGGTCAACAACAGACCCACTGGGTGAGAGATCATCAACAGATCCAATGGGTGAGAGATCAACAACAGATCCACTACATCAAGAGATCAACAACAGATCCACTTGGTAAGCGATCAACAACAGATCCAATGGTCCAGAGGTCAACAACAGATCCAATGGGCCCAGAGATCAACAAAAGATCTAATGGGTGAGAGATCAACAAAAGATCTAATGGGTGAGAGATCAACAAAAGATCTAATGGGTGAGAGATCAACAAAAGATCTAATGGGTGAGAGATCAACAACAGAGCTAATGGGTGAGAGATGAACAACTGTTCCACTGGTGATACATCAATAACAGATCTACTCGGTAAGAGGTCAACAACAGTTCCACTGGATCCAGAGGTCAACAACAGATCCATTGCATGAGAGATTAACAGCAGATCCAATGGGCGAGACATCAAAAAGAGATCTACTGGGTTTGCATTCAACAACAGATCCAATGGGTGAGAGATCAACAATAGATCCACTTTGTGGCAGATCAACAACTGATCCACTGGATCAAGAGATCAACAACAGAGCCACTGGGTGAGAGATCAACAATAGATCCAATGGGTGAGAGATCAACAACTGATCCACTGGATGAGCGATCAACAGCAGGTCCAATGGACAAGAGATCAACAACAGGTCCACTGGATCCTAAGGTCACCACCAGATCCAAGGGATTCCAAGATCACCACCAGATCCACTGGATCCTGAGATCAACTATGGATCCACTGGATGAGTGCTCAACAACAGATCTGCTGGATCCAGATATCAATAACAGATCCACTGGGTCGGAGACCAATGACGGATCCACTGGATGAGAGATCAACAAATCCACTGAATGGGAGATCAACAACAGATACACTGGATCCAGAGATCAACAACAGATCCACTGGATGAGAGATCAACAACAAATCCACTGGATGAGAGATCAACAACAGATCCAGTGATCCAGATATCAACAACAGGTCCAATGGGTAGAGATCAACAGCAGATCCAATGGACGAGAGATCAAAAAGAGATCCACTGGGTGAAAGATTCACAACCGATCCACTGGGTCAGTGATCAACAACAGATGCACTGGGTCCACAGATCAACAACAGGTCCAATGGACCAGAGATCAACAGATCCACTGGGTAAAATATCAACAACAGATCGACTGGTGCGGATACCAACAAAAGATCCACTGGTGAGAGATCATCAGAGCCACTGGGTGAGAGATCAACAGCAGATCCACTGGATCCAGAGATCAACAACAGATCTACTGCATGTGATATCAACAACAGATTCACTGGATCCAGAGTTCAACTACAGAACCACCAGGAGAGAGATCAACAAAAAATCCACTGGATGGAAGATAAAAACAGATACACTGGATCCATAGATCAGCCACTGGTCCAATGGGTGAGAGATCAAAAGCAGATCTAATGGGTGAGAGATCAAAAAGCAATCCATTGGATGAAAGATCAACAACAGGTCCACTGGGTCCAGAGATCAACAACAGCTCCACTGGACCCGAGATCAATAGATCCACTGGGTGAGAGGTCAACAACAGATCCACTGTGTGAGAGATCAACAACTGAAACACTGGGGAGAGATCAACAACAGATTCAACTGTTGAGTGATCAACAGCAGACCCACAGGATCCAGAGATCAACAACAGATCCACTGGATCCAGATATCAACAACAGGTCACTGGGTGAGAGATCAACAACAGACCATAGAATCATAGAATGTTACAGCATGGAAGGAGGCCATTTTGGCCCACTGTGTCCGTGCCGGCCAACAGAGAGCTATCCAGCCTAATCCCACTGAATCCACTGGATCCAAAGATCAACAACAGATCCATTGGGTGAGAGGTCAGCAACAGATCCAATGGGTGAGAGATCAACAACAGATCCAATGGGTGAGAGATCAACAACAGATCCAGTGGGTGAGAGATCAACAACAGATCCAATGGGTGAGAGATCAACAACAGATCCAATGGGTGAGAGATCAACAACAGATCCAATGGGTGAGAGATCAACAACAGATCCAATGGGTGAGAGATCAACAACAGATCCATTGGGTGAGAGATCAACAACAGATCCATTGGGTGAGAGATCAACAACAGATCCATTGGGTGAGAGATCAACAACAGATCCAATGGGTGAGAGATCAGCAACAGATCCAATGGGTGAGAGATCAGCAACAGATCCAATGGGTGAGAGATCAACAACAGATCCAATGGGTGAGAGATCAGCAACAGATCCAATGGGTGAGAGATCAACAACAGATCCAATGGGTGAGAGATCAGCAACAGATCCAATGGGTGAGAGATCAACAACAGATCCAATGGGTGAGAGATCAGCAACAGATCCAATGGGTGAGAGATCAGCAACAGATCCAATGGGTGAGAGATCAGCAACAGATCCATTGGGTGAGAGATCAACAACAGATCCATTGGGTGAGAGATCAACAACAGATCCATTGGGTGAGAGATCAACAACAGATCCAATGGGTGAGAGATCAGCAACAGATCCAATGGGTGAGAGATCAACAACAGATCCAATGGGTGAGAGATCAGCAACAGATCCATTGGGTGAGAGATCAACAACAGATCCATTGGGTGAGAGATCAACAACAGATCCATTGGGTGAGAGATCAACAACAGATCCATTGGGTGAGAGATCAACAACAGATCCAATGGGTGAGAGATCAACAACAGATCCATTGGGTGAGAGATCAACAACAGATCCATTGGGTGAGAGATCAACAACAGATCCAATGGGTGAGAGATCAACAACAGATCCAATGGGTGAGAGATCAACAACAGATCCATTGGGTGAGAGATCAACAACAGATCCATTGGGTGAGAGATCAACAACAGATCCAATGGATGAGAGATCAACAACAGATCCAATGGGTGAGAGATCAACAGCAGATCCATTGGGTGAGAGATCAACAACAGATCCATTGGGTGACAGATCAACAACAGATCCAATGGGTGAGAGATCAACAACAGATCCATTGGGTGAGAGATCAACAACAGATCCATTGGGTGAGAGATCAACAACAGATCCAATGGGTGAGAGATCAACAACCGATCCATTGGGTGAGAGATCAACAACAGATCCAATGGGTGAGAGATCAACAACAGATCCAATGGGTGAGAGATCAACAACAGATCCAATGGGTGAGAGATCAACAACAGATCCATTGGGTGAGAGATCAACAACAGATCCAATGGGTGAGAGATCAACAACAGATCCATTGGGTGAGAGATCAACAACAGATCCAATGGGTGAGAGATCAACAGCAGATCCATTGGGTGAGAGATCAACAACAGATCCAATGGGTGAGAGATCAACAACAGATCCACTGTGTGAGAGATCAACAACAGATCCATTGGGTGAGAGATCAACAGCAGATCCAATGGGTGAGAGATCAACAACAGATCCATTGGGTGAGAGATCAACAACAGATCCATTGGGTGAGAGATCAACAACAGATCCAATGGGTGAGAGATCAACAACCGATCCATTGGGTGAGAGATCAACAACAGATCCAATGGGTGAGAGATCAACAACAGATCCAATGGGTGAGAGATCAACAACAGATCCAATGGGTGAGAGATCAACAACAGATCCATTGGGTGAGAGATCAACAACAGATCCAATGGGTGAGAGATCAACAGCAGATCCATTGGGTGAGAGATCAACAACAGATCCAATGGGTGAGAGATCAACAACAGATCCACTGTGTGAGAGATCAACAACAGATCCATTGGGTGAGAGATCAACAGCAGATCCAATGGGTGAGAGATCAACAGCAGATCCAATGGGTGAGAGATCAACAGCAGATCCAATGGGTGAGAGATCAACAACAGATCCAATGGGTGAGAGATCAACAGCAGATCCAATGGGTGAGAGATCAACAACAGATCCATTGGGTGAGAGATCAACAGCAGATCCAATGGGTGAGAGATCAACAACAGATCCAATGGGTGAGAGATCAACAACAGATCCAATCGTTCAGTCGACACTCTGCTTTCTTCACCAAATTTCCAAGGGTAGTCTGATGAATGTCTATGTTCCATTTGCCTGGCTGAATAGATGATGGGCTGCATTATTACATTGTTCATGAACATCCTGTCTGAGCTGTAACTGTTCTTGTCTGAACTCTCTTTAAAACATTGGAGATTAAGTAGCTCCAATTCTCCTTTAGCTCTGGAAAGGCATTTCACTAACTATATAAAATGGCAGAAAACCTGCTTTCATTGACAAGTGTAAAATACAGAAGAGGGCATCTTGATTTTAACTGATGGAATAGACTGTCACATTGTGCAGTTAATGGGAAGGATGCTAAAACTTTCAAAATAGAGCAAGAGGGCGCTGATACAGGATAGAAATGAAAATGGTCCATGTGGATCCTGAACACAGATTGAAGGACAATTGTAGCCTGGGAATACACTGAGGCTCTCATCCTTGATTTACCAGGGAACTGAAGGTGCTTTGTCCATCTCATCCAAAGCAAGTGCTGCATTTCATAAATTGTAAGACAAGCTGAAAGCAACATTGGGAAATGGGTAAAATAATCCCACATAGATAGGCTAAAGCCCCCAAGATTAAACCTGAAAGTTAGACACAATTTGAATAGTCTATTTTGACTTAAAATCGAGTAACATTGTGGTACCTTCCAGTACTTAGATAGCCCTGCTTATATTGACTGGATTCTTTCAGTTAATGGCTGATAATCACATCCAGAACTTTTTTGTTCCTTTTACATTTTGGCCAATGAACACACACCCAATGTGTCTTAAAAGCAGGGCCCACTCATTGTTTACATAAATTATTAAATTACTAATCATAGAGTCTTTCTCATTCCTTAAGATATGACACCTTCATGCCAAAAAAAGGGTCAGCTATCACCTGGGATACTGTCTCCAAGAAATTCATGCTGTCAGGGGAGATCCCCCACTTTAGTAAGTAACACTCTCATCCTAATTCAGACTTACAGTTCTTTGCCAGAGGAGCTAGCATTGAGGTTGAAGGAACCAGCAAAAGAACAAAAACAACAAAACTGATGGCCAGGACTAAGAGCTAAAACAGCAGAACAGTAACACAGCTCAAAGTCACATCAGAACAGAGTAGAGGAACAGTAACCAGGGAGGAGCTTTGCATGTGATTCCAAGCTCCGAGAGATTCTCCTGCTTCTATATTCTATTTTATCCTGATCACTTGTAAGAACAACCTCTAAATGTGAGTACCTCTAGCTGAATCACTAGCATGTTGGGTCAAAAGCCTTGTAATGGGCCAGAAAGTTTATGCTCACCAGTCTACGATGTTGAAACGTCTGCTCTGTGCCCTGCGGTCTGCCTTGGATTTTTCACCGCCCGAAGTAGAGATAGCCCAGTAATTCAAAAGTAACTGCGGGTATTCCACTTCTTTGGGCGGGCTGTGACGATCCTCTTGGAGGCAGGGCACCAGAGGCGAGGCGGTAGAGAGAGAGAGAGAATGGCTTCCTGAGGGGCTACCTTTATACCCCATTGGGAGCCCTTATCTTCGTGCCCAAATCTGGACGTATCTGGGTCACACAAAAGGAACCGAACTGTCCCCATTGACCGTAATGGGTTTGAATGCTGCTATGATGCGTTTCCCATTCGTTTAACTGGTTTGTGAATGGAACTGTCCCAGTTTGAAAAATGTCCCGCTGGTTTCTTGAGTGCTCGGTAAACAGTACTTGAGTGCTGGTGTAAACAATCCTTTGTTCTGTGGGTACAGCCTAACTGTAACTAGATTGACAGCAATCACTTAAGCCCTTGAGTCAACACTGCTAAGGGCTTGTGCAAACAGAGTCCTTTGTTCCGTGTTGAAACTTCCTAACCGCAGTTGATTGACAGCTTCAAGTACATAAGTACTCAGAAGCTGGTATTTTTTTCAATCCTTGCATCAGCCAGTGCTGGGAGATTCTCCTTTTATATATTCATATACAGGCTGTCTTTCTCTTTTGCCACGGGGCCGGCTACAGCCATCTTTGATGTCCTGGGTTTTTAAAGTACATTCCAACCAGGTTTTCTTTAATCAAATAATCTTCGGGGGCTGCCAAAATTTTGTGAACCTTACAGGTCTTCTAAAGAATTAACTCTTTCTCATACTCGCCTGCAAGTTTCAACACCACTCCCTCTAGCCCTATATCCAAAACAGTGATACATACACTGAACAGAAGTGGCCCCAGAACTGCACCCTGTGCGACACCATTGTCCACTTCCAAACACTCTGAGAAACTGCCCTTAACTCCTACTCTGTTTTCTCCCTTCGAACGTTTTGAATCCAGTTTGCTCTCTACCCCCTAATTCCATACCCCTTAATCTTCTCCTGTAATCTCCCATGTGGCACCTTGTCAAAGGCTTTCCTGCAGTCCATGTACACCACATCGATTGCATTTCCCCATCTACTATGTCTGTTACCTCCTCAAAGAATTCCATGAGGTTTGTCAAGCACAGTCTTCTCTTTTGAAATCCGTGCTGGTTCTTGTAGTGTATGTACCTTTAAGAGGAACTATGTTTTTGAAGCCCCTGTATACTGTAGTACCAGTAGTGACCACTCGGGTATATAAGCCTGTGTAGCGTCTTGTGTAGTTAGTTCACCTCCAGACTTTGTTCAGTAAACACTTGTTAAATCAACTCCTGCATTCCGTGTCTCCATTAACACACGGATCTAACAGTGGCGACGAGTTAGAAATGAACTTACCTGCAATTCGGCAGTACCTCAAGGGGATCGATTCCTCAGACGAAGGTCGAAGCCAGAAGCAAGAAAAAAAAACAAAAAACTGTGGTTTCACCAGCTAAACGGGCTGGTGGCAGGTAGTGCACTGATCCTTCCTGGGCTGCGGCGGGCTAGAGCTCGATCGGATGGCTCTGCAACGGGGCCAGGCAGCAAGTCGGGAAGCAGAAGCAAAGAGAGAGAGAGGGTGGAGCACTCAGGGCGCAGCCGGTGCTGCAAAGCAGGTCGGCGTTTGGACCGAGCAGAGGGAGGGGAAAGTCCCAGAGGGTCTGCTCCACGACGGGAACGGTTCTCCAAGTAACGGAGAAACTATTGAAGCGATATATAAAAAAAAATAGAAATACCGCGAAAAGCTGCAGGTCGCAACGGGAACCGTGGAGAACAGCGTTGGCAGCAGCGGCAGGAAAGCATGGGAGGCACCATCTTAACTCGGCGGGGAAGAAAGAAAAGCGCGGGAGGCGCCATTTTGATCCATCGGGGACAGAGGAAAAGCGCGGGAAGCGCCATTTTAGATTTTCAAGATGCCAAAGACTGGCAATATTACTGCTTTCGATAGTGATATAAAAGATTGGACCACATATGTGGAAAGAGTGGAGGTATATTGCAAGGCGAATGAAGTAGCGGATGATAAAAAGGCATCGGTACTTCTAAATCTGATGGGCGCAAGGACATACGGGCTGTTACGAAACTTGATCACTCCAGCCAAACTGATGGACAAGAATTTTAAGGAGATTGTTGATACCTTATAGGAGCACTTAAACCCAACACCGCTGCTGATAGCGGAACAATTCAAATTCTTCAGGAGGAATCAGCACAAGAATGAACGTAACGCTGATTACCTCACCAAATTACGAAAGCTGTCAAAGCACTGCCAATTCGGGGCAGAACTGGTAGATTCTCTACGAGACAAATTCGTCTGCGGTCTCCTAAGCGAAGGAACACAGAAAAGACTACTTTCTGAGAAAGATTTGACACTGGACAAGGCTTTCAGTGTGGCTGTATCATACGAAGCAGCAGCAAGAGGAGCTGCAGAGATACAGCAAAAGCCACAGGACTTCAGCACCCATGAAATTACACGGGGTTTCGAGAGATGTTATCGCTGCGGCAGATCCACCCATGACCAGAAGGACTGCTGGTTCAAGGACAAAGCATGCAGGCAATGCGGAAAGATGGGACACATTGCACGTGTATGCAGATCTGGAAAGAAATCCGCTGACAGTAAAAAGGTCAATAAGGAAAAGTACAGAAAAGTACAAATGATGTGGACAGTAGCTCCAAAGACCAGAAGAGCGATAGCGACTCCGGAAACAAGAGACTAAGCTGTCTCAAATTACATAATGTAATTGCCAAAGAAGATTACCAGACCATTTGGGTTACCCTCACGATAGCGGGGTCCCCAGTCAAAATGGAGCTAGATACAGGATCAGCTCTGACCGTCATGAGTCGACGGGATTACGAGCGGCTATTTCCGCATATACCTTTGAAAGACACATCCATTATCTTGAAGACATATATGGGGCAGAAAGTATACCCCAGAGGGAAAATAAGGGTGCCTGTTGTATACAACGGCAAGGAAATACAGAAGTTGTATTTATACGTTCTGCAAGATGGTGGTCCACCTTTGTTGGGACGTGAATGGATCAGAAAGATACGTTTAGACTGGCACTCCATTCAGGCACTGACGGTGACCGGTAAGAAAAAAAACGATGATGACGTCATACCTGGACGATTAAAAGAAATCTTGGCTAACGCCAAAGAAGTGTTTCAACAGGAACTAGGAACACTGAAAGGCACCACCGCCTCAATAAAAGTGGAAGATGCGGCAATTCCCAAGTTTTTTAAGGCAAGGCCGGTGCCATACGCAATTCGTCCAGCCGTCGAGGCAGAGCTGGAGAATTTGGAAAAAGCAGGCGTGTTATCCAAGGTAGATTGGAGTGAGTGGGCAACACCCATCGTCCCGGTCATGAAGAAAACGTTGAATAATGATAAATCTGAAGAACAGAGAAAAGTTTGCATCTGTGGAGACTTCAAGGTGACTGTAAACCCGGTTCTTCACATGGTACAGTATCCTCTTCCGAGGATAGAAGATATTTCTGCCTCACTATCCGGAGGGAAACGTTTCACCAAAATTGACATAGCACAGGCATATCTACAGATGGAGGTTGAGGAGGCCTCTAAAAAGTATCTCATGATAAACACACACAAAGGCCTGTACCAGTACAATCGACTGGTTTTCGGGGTGGCATCAGCTCCGGCTATCTGGCAAAGAGCTATGGAGCGAGTCCTGCAAGGGATTCCGGGGACTCAATGCTACCTAGACGACATCCTTGTAACAGGAGAAAACGACAACGAGCACCTTGCCAACTTGGAGCAGGTGCTCACGAGGCTGAGAGAACGGGGCCTACGAGCAAATCACTCCAAGTGCGAATTTTTCCAGAAACAAATATCATATTGTGGCCATGTCATTAACGAAGAAGGGTTGTGTTGTGTATGTAACCTGTTCCACCTTAAGAGAGCTTAAGCCTGTTCCACCTTAAGAGATGTACTACTTTCTCAGGCTGCTGTAGACGTAATACCGGGGGTGAACACACTGGTATATAAGCACTGTGCAGTAATCTTGTATTCAGTATAGTCCCTACCTCCAACCAGTAAAGACCTGTTTTTATTGTTACTCATTAGTCTGTTTTAATTAACTAAATAATTCACAGACTTAACACTGGCGACGAGTCAGGTTCTTACCCTGCGGCAGTTATTCCACGGTGGTTGAAGAGAGGTTTCAAACATCACCACTCACCACCCCACTGGAAGTGACAGGCATTAGGACCCTGAAGCCTCCATCAGCTTGTGAACCGGAGTAGAAGACAGGACTGGGGAAGAGAGAGGTATAGGGCGATAGCGATCGGCAGATAAGGGCCGGGCCGCTTTCAAGTGCGAGGCGCAGCCGGGCCATCGATCGCATCCGCTGATAAGGGCCGCACTCGGGGGCTGAAGGGAGACGGCATCGGGGGACGGGTGAAGACCGCCAAGCGCGGGAAAACCACCATTTTGTGGGCGGAGGACGACGGCAAGAGCGGGAAGCCGCCATCTTTGATAACAAGTAAAGAAAATAAAATCTGAGAAATTGCAAATCTACAATGCCTAAACACGGGAATATTAGCACCTTTGATAGTGACCTCGAAGATTGGGCCATATATGTTGAAAGAGTAAAAAATTATTGTAAGGCCAATAAAATTCGTGACCAAGATAAAGCTCTAACATTATTAAATTTAATGGGTGCGAAGACATACGGGCAATTGAAACACCTGTTATCACCAGATGAACCGGCGGATAAGACGTTCGATGAGATTGTTACTGTCCTGAAAGATCACCTAAACCCCACGCCGCTGATGCTAGCGGAATGATTTAAATTTTACGACAGAAGGCAGCTACAGCATGAAAGCAATGCTGAATATTTGCTGGAATTGCGTAAATTAGCGAAATATTGCCAGTTTGGAACGGGACTGACAGAGGCACTTCGAGACAAATTTGTGTGTGGTTTATTTAAACAGGATACACAAAAGCGACTGCTCAAGGAGAATGAGCTGATGCTTGAGAAGGCGGTCACTATGGCAGCAGCACACGAAGCCGCAGCGAGAGGCACGGCAGTAATGCAGCTACGGTCACCGGAGCTCAGTGCACACAAATTGGGTGTGAGTTCTGGCAAATGTTATCGTTGTGGAAAGACAACGCATGATCAGAACCAGTGTTGGTTTAAAAACCAAGAATGTAGAACTTGTGGTAGGCTTGGACATATAGCTAGAGTATGCAGGTCAGCGAAGAAGACCAGCAACAAGAAGTCACCGCAAGGGAAATACGCAAAGGTACACAAGGTGGCCGAACAGGAGTCTGATTCAGACGCAAGCTGTATTGAACTGGCTAGCTTAAGGGTACTCAACGTTGGTAAGGGTGCAGACCTCCAGACAATTTGGGTTACTCTTCAGATAGAAGGAGTCCAAGTAAAAATGGAATTGGACACTGGATCGGCATTGTCGGTCATGAATAAGAAAGATTACAGAAGGTTATTCCAACATATTCCCCTACAGGATACGGAGATTATATTGACAACCTACACGGGGCAGAGAGTGTACCCCATCGGGACAATAAAGGTTGCAGTGGCCAACAAGGGCGAAGGAAGTCAAATAATGGACTTATATGTGCTACCGGAGGGAGGTCCACCACTACTAGGCCGGGAGTGGTTTAGAAACATAAATATGGACTGGCATTCGCTAAAAGCCATAAAGAGTGAGAACTCGGTGCAGATAATCAGCCCAGATTCTAGAACTGATGATGGTAAGACCAACCCATGTGCAAAAGACAAAGTTTCAGCACAGAATTCCACTGAGCAACAACAACATAGTTTAATAGAGAATTCTGAGTCTGTCAAGTCTACTGATATGCACATTTTTGAGGGACACTGGGCTCGAACTCAACTCCATTTCAAACTACAACAGCAATTAGAACAAATGATTCGCCGTTTTGAGCAAGAGATGAATGAAATAAAAAAGTTCTTTGTTACAGAGTGGGAGAATCTGGAAAGGCAACAGAAGCAACTGATGGAGAAAATGGAGCAGGAGCACACCAACCATCTGCGCGAGGAGGCCGAACGAATCAAAGCTGATTCAGGTTCTGAAGGTGCGTGCCATAATCTGGTGTCAGAAGAGTTAACGGTCAGCCAACTCCTTCATATGCTGAAGGACAAGACTCTGAAATGGGAAAAACTTGAACACGAGCTGCGATCTTCAAAGGAAAAGGGTTCGGAGCTCTCAAAAGTCATTGAGATGGCTGATGTGACGACACAGACTGAAACGACTGCAACAGAGCAGCCATTGGATGCCAAAAGTACGCTGACTCACGTCAATGTAGAACAACAGACCGCTGAAACAGCTGCTCTGGTAGAGGGATTGCATAGTCCGATCAATCAATCTCCAAAGGAAGTTGAAGTATTAAAATCACAAATGAGGTCACTAGTAAACGACTTGCTGAAAGCCCAGAAAAAGCTGGATGCAGAGGTACACATGAAGAAGTCTCTTCAGGAAAGATGTCTGGATTTGGAACAAGAGCTGGCTAACGTCCAGCTGGGTATGGAGGAAATAGACGACCCTCTCACTGGTCTAGCTCAGGATGACACCGAATATTACCATGACCTGGTGGACGACACCGAATATTACGATGTCCTGTCCTGCCCAGCTTGTAACTTCGACTCCCAAAGTGCAGAAATCATGGAGGAGCACCAAAAGTCTACGGAACATCGGGAGAAGCTGGCTCTACGACGGAAACAGGAGGAAGAGAAGGAGGAACTGCGCATGCAGCTGGCAGCTGTGGCAGCTGACAATGGAGCCCAGAGAGTCTCCAAGAAGCAGAAAAGGAAAAGTAAAAACAGAAGATGACCCATCTGAACCATTATCACCTCTACCAGATCACACACGTGGTCCCTCCGAATGGAGCCAAATCAGTTCGGAAGTTCAAGCTGTTAAATCCATGAAAGGACTATTGAATGAGTAACGTGAACCGACTACACCACAGAGATTGAATCTGTGAATTGTTTTCCGCAGAGACTGAATCTGTGATATGTTACGTTAAACATGAAGTTATATATGTATATATGTTATTACGTTATGTTAAATGGGGGGGATGACTATAAAGCTAAGAAGGGAGGAGTGTTGTGTATGTAACCTGTTCCACCTTAAGAGAGCTTAAGCCTGTTCCACCTTAAGAGATGTACTACTTTCTCAGGCTGCTGTAGACGTAATACCGGGGGTGAACACACCGGTAAATAAGCACTGTGCAGTAATCTTGTATTCAGTATAGTCCCTACCTCCAACCAGTAAAGACCTGTTTTTATTGTTACTCATTAGTCTGTTTTAATTAACTAAATAATTCACAGACTTAACAGGTTGCATAAGTCACCTGAAAAAATTGAAGCGGTCGTAAAGGCCCCAGCACCTGAAAATGTCTCACAATTAAGGTCGTTCCTGGGATTAGTAAATTACTATCATAAATTTTTACCAAACTTGTCGACGGTTCTGCACCCTCTTAACGCACTGCTACAAACGGGAGTAGTTTGGAAATGGAGCGAAGACTGTAAACATGCCTTCCATAAATGCAAAGGCTTGATCACGTCCAGGGAAGTGTTGGCTCATTACAACCCATCACTGCCAATCAGACTGGCGTGCGATGCATCCCCTTACGGCGTGGGAGCGATATTATCGCATAGATTCCCTGATGGCTCGGAGCGGCCGATAGCTTTTGCATCATGCTCATTGAACTCAGCTGAGCGTAACTATGCCCAGATCGACAGGGAGGCACTCAGCCTGGTGTGGGGGGTGAAGAAATTCAACCATTACCTACACGGACAAAAAATTACCTTGTTGACTGACCATCAACGCCTTGTCTCCATAGTCAACCCTAAAAAGGGCGTTCCCATTATGACAGCGCAAAGGCTACAGAGGTGGTCCCTTTTCCTAGGGGCACACCAATATGACATAGAATACAAAGGAACAAAACAGCATGGGAATGCTGACGGGTTATCATGCCTACCGTTGCCAACGGTGGAAGAGGTGCCTACAGTGGACCCAGTGGAGATGTTCCACTCGACCATAGTGGAATGTCTACCGGTGACAAATTCTACCATTGAAAAGGAAACGCGAAATGACCCGACTCTCTCACGAGTCTACGATTTAACGGTGAAGGGATGGCCAGCACATGGCGAACCACTGTTGCCAGCATTCTCGCAAAGAAGAGAACAGCTGTCAGTGTGCCGAGGAACCTTGATGTGTGGATCCAGAGTGGTGATTCCACCCAAACTCAAGGATAGAGTGCTAAAGGAGCTTCACGAGGGGCATCTGGGTGGAGTGAAAATGAAGAACCTAGCCAGAGCGTTTGTGTGGTAGCCAGGTATCGATGGAGACATCGAAGAAATGACCAAGAGCTGTCTAGGATGCCAGAAGGTCCAAAACGCCCCACCACACGCCCCTCTACATCCATGGGAGTGGCCCTCATCTCCATGGCAAAGGGTACATATCGACTTTGCTGGTCCATTTATGGACTCAATGTTCTTAATCGCGGTGGATGCACACTCCAAGTGGCCGGAGGTAATAAAGATGTCCTCCACCACCACGGAAAAAACCATCACAGTATTAAGGACCATCTTCACCAGGAATGGGCTGCCTGAACAGATCTGTTCTGATAATGGACCGCAATTTGTATCCGAAGAATTCAGGAAGTTCTTAAAAAACAATGGGGTTAAGCACTACACGTCCGCCCCATACCAACCCGCCACCAATGGATTGGCTGAAAGGTTTGTCCAGACCTTCAAGAAGGCCATAAAGGCCATGGGTAATGAAGACATAAATCTACAACATAAGGTAGATAACTTCTTGTTTGCGTACAGGAATGCAACACATGTGGTTACAAACCAAACCCCCGCCATGATGTTTTTCAATAGAAGCCTAAGATGCCGGCTGGATTTGGTCAAGCCAAACGTCAGAAGGGACGTAGAGAACCGGCAATTTCAAAGCATGAATGAAAGGCCAACTAGAACCTTCCAGATAGGTCAACCAGTTTTGGCCCGGGACTACCGTACCGAGAAATGGCAGCCTGGAACTATTTGCACATGACTAGGACCGCTGATGTATACCGTGGACATTGGAGAAAGCATAATAAGGCGCCATGCTGACCAGATCATAGAGTCATCCGAAAAAGGACAACCTACACCACAACTCTATACGCCTAGTGATGAAGCAGAGATACCCATAGTATCTACCTCCGATCCGGTGATACTGGAACCAGATGAACCCGACACTGGCATTGAAGCTGAATCGACCTTGCCAAAAGAACCTACTACACCACCGAGGCGTTATCCGGACTGAGTCAGGAAGCCTCCAGAGAGACTGAATTTGTAATTGATTAACTTCAGCAAATGTGTATATTATTGTTCTTGTAAAAATGTTATTTAATGATTACTTAAAATGTTATGTACTATTTATCTAAAAGGGGAAGAATTGTAGTGTATGTACCTTTTAAGAGGAACTATGTTTTTGAAGCCCCTGTATACTGTAGTACCAGTAGTGACCACTCGGGTATATAAGCCTGTGTAGCGTCTTGTGTAGTTAGTTCACCTCCAGACTTTGTTCAGTAAACACTTGTTAAATCAACTCCTGCATTCCGTGTCTCCATTAACACACGGATCTAACAGTTCTCATCCGTAACTCTTTTCTCTTTATCTCGATACATGGTCATTTCATCCTTAATCAAAGACTCTAAAACTTTCCCTCCCACAGATGTTGAACTAACTGGCCTGGAATTAGCTTGGTCTCCCTATTTATAAACAGGTCTTAGTCTTCCGACACATCCACTCTCGATGGAGCCCTGAGACATCTGTGGCCTCGGTTAGCTCCTCCCTCCCCTCCCCTCCCACAGGATCCTGGCACGTATCCTGTTGGTCCTGGTGCTTTGTTTTCCTTTAGCTTAACTAACATCTAAAATCCTCCTTTTATCCTTCACAGTATCACTCATCTCGCCCTCAATCACTTCAGGATTCAGCTCCTCTCCGAAACCCTTCTCCAGTAAAGACTGATATGAAGTATTTATTTCTGTTGTTATTTCGGATTTCCAGCATCTGCAGTATTTTGCTATCGTGAAGTATTTATTAATTACCTCCACCATTTATTGGTCATCACCTATAAATTGACAAGCCTCACCTCTCGGCTCCCACCTCTTTTAACGATTCGCTTTTTACTGATATATTTTACTGTTCCTTTTGATGTTTTTTGACCTTTTCCCTCACACTCCCTTAGTTTTCCTTATTTTCTCATATTCCCCCATAGTATTTTCATTATTATTCTTATAGTCTTCGTAGGCCCTCTTCTTCAATATTGATCAGTTTCGAACCTTTTCATTTATCCATGGTATTCTAAAGTTACGAGTAGTAGTTTACTTTTTTAATGGAATATATTTATTTTGTACCTTTACAATCTCTTTTTTTAAACCATCCCCGCTGTTGCTCTCGAGACCTGTGTGCCAATTTCCCCTTCCACCTCACTCTTTCTTCAATCTGCCCAGACCCAGCTGGTGTTCCAGTTTCTGGCCTAACTTTTTCCCTTTCTAGTTAGACTATCATATTATCAGATTGTGGTCACTACACCCACATTTACCTCATCTATTTCATTACTCAGAACCAGATCCAGTAATACCTCTCCCCTGTAGGCCACTGCTTGAGTAGAGTCCTATGCACATTGTAGGAATGTTATTCCCTTGTCTCCGTTCTCTTGTCACATTCGAGAATTAAAATCTCCCTGAATAATGTTGTTATTCCCACTCATCTCTAACCTGACTGCAGATTTCCTTCCCACAATTTGGGGGTCTATGTACAGCCCTGTTAATGGAACAAGCCCTTTCTTTAATCTTTCAGCTCTAACCACACTGAATATGTCCCCTTCCCTTTCGACAGCACCTCTACAGCCGTGTTCCCTCTTTAACCAATATTGCTACTCCACCTACTTTTTATCAGCTATATCCCACGTAAATATATCCCAGTATGTTTATTTTCCATTCTTATCCAGTTTTCTATTAGGTCTAGGTCTGCCTAAAATAATTGCTTTCAGTTCCCCCGGTTTATTTCTCACTCTGTGCATTGCTGTACATATATATGTTAACCTTTTTATACTTTCTTGTCAACACTACGATTATTCTACCGTCACCAGTCGTTTCCGTTTATATCTAGTCCGTTTAATTTTATTCCTATTTTCCACACCCCTATTGCTAAATGGTTCCCTGCATAAATATTATCCTCATCTATGTCTCCCTTCACTATTAGCTGATCCTGATCGGTTTTATTTTCTCATCCCATCTCCTTCCTAGTTTAAAAATCTTGTCACTTCCCTATTTAAGTTCTGCCGGCACATTAGCATCTGTCCACAGATCTGATCAGCAATTCAACTCCCCATTGCCAACAAAGCCTCTGCCGCGATGGGCAGAAGGATCACTGGGGGACTTTCAGTTAAAGCATTCCAATCACAGTCCCGAGCTGCAGCTACTGCACGCCATGTGGAAAGGATTGAACGGCTGACTACCAGTAGAATTCAAACAGTGAGGCTGGAAAGCTGGAGATGAATTGTTATTGAAACGATTCTCACAGCCGAGGTACCCACTACTGTAATGCAGCATCTACATCGAATCTGTTCCTTCTGCCGGATTGCTGTCCCCTCCCCTGGAGCGCTAGTGCAGATGCCGTACTCGGCTCCTTCATTAGTAAACACCGACTGACAGCAAACTCACACCTTCGGCACTAGAAACAGGAGTTTGGAGGATTCCTGACACTAGATTATGCAATAGGTCGTCGGAATTGGAGAGGGGGAGTGAGGTGGTAAGGGGAATAGGAGAAAAGGGAAGGGAGAAAGAGGGGGGATGAGAGGGGAGAGGAATGGAAAGGGGAGGATGAGAAAAAGATAAGGGAGAATGAAGAGATGAGTGAAGGGAGGGGAAGAGGGAGGGGAAGGGTGATCAGAGCAGAGAGCACTGGGAAAACAGATTAAAGTGTAAGATGGTACAAGAGCACTGGTCTACATTCAAGGAGATACTTCACATCTTTCAAGATATATTCCACTGAGGAAAAAGGGGAGTAAAAGAAAAGGCAGCCATCCGTGGCTTAGTAAAGTAATAAAGGATAGTATTTGACTGAAAACAAGGGCATATAAATTAGCCAAATCTAGTGGGAGGATAGAAGATTGGGACGCATTTAAAAGCCAGCAAACAATAACTAAAAGATTAATTAAGAAAGGGAAGATAGATTATGAAAGTAAACTAGCAAAAAATATAAAAACAGATAGCAGGAGTTTCTACAGCTATATAAAAAGAAAAAAGGTGGCTAAAGTGAACATTGGTCCCTTAGAGGATGGGACCGGGAAACTAGTGGTGGGGACCATGAAGTAAAAGAGATTAGAAGCTAGACGAGATGGTAATAGGCTGGGATTAGGTGTAAAGTGTACTGGCAGGGCAAAAGATAGCTGCCAGGTGTGAGAGAGAAACAAAAGGAAAGGGGGGGGAAAGGAGTGGAACAATTACAAGAGAAAATGAAATGGGGGCCGAGCTTATGATCTGAAATTGTTGAACTCGATATTGAGTCCGGAAGGCTGCAGACTGCCTAATCGGAAGATGAGGTGCTGTTCCTCGAGTTTACGTTGAGCTTCCGTGGAACAATACAAGAGGCCAAGGACGGTGAGGTCCGAGTGGGAATGGAGCGGTGAATTAAAATGACAGGTGACCGGAAGCTCGGGGTCACCCTTACGGACTGAACGGAGGTGTTCCGCAAAGCGGTCACCCAATCTGCGTTTGGTCTCCCCAATGTAGAGGAGACCGCATCGTGAGCAGCGAATACAGTATACTAGATTGCGAGAAGTACAAGTAAATCGCTGTTTCACCTGGAAGGGGTGTTTGGGGCCCTGGACAGTGGGAAGGGGGGAGGTATAGGGGCAGGTGTTACATCTCCTCCGCTTGCACGGGAAGGTGCCAGGCGAAGAGGAAGGGCTGTTTGGGGTGATAGAGGAGTGGACTAGGGTGTCTCGGAGGGAGCGGTCCCTGCGGAATGCTGAAAGGGGAGGGGAGGGGAAGATACGTTTGGTGGTGGGATCACTTTGGAGGTAGCGGAAATGCCGGAGGATGATCCGTTGAATGTGGAGGCTGGTGGTGTGAAAGGTGAGGACAAGGGGAACCCTATCGTGGTTCCGGGAGGGAGGGGCAGGGGTGAGGGCAGAAGTGCGGGAGATAGAACTGACACGGTCGAGGGCAGTGTCAACCACAGTAGAGGGGAATCCTCGGTTGCGGAAAAAGGAAGACATGTCTGAAGCACTGGTGTGGAAGGTGGCATCATCGGAGCAGATACGGCGGAGGCGGAGAAACTGGGAGAATGGAATAGAGTCCTTACAGGAAGCGGGGTGGGAGGAAGTGTAGTCCAGGTAGCTGTGGGAATCAGTGGGCTTGTAGTAAATATTGGTCGATAACCTATCCCCAGAGATGGAGACGGAGAAGTCGAGGAAGGGAAGGGAAGAGTCCGAGGTGGACCATGTGAAGGTGAGGGAAGGGTGGAAATTGGAGGCAAAGTGAATGAAATTGTCAAGTTCGGGGCGAGAGCAGGAAACGGCACCGATACAGTCATCAATGTATCGGAAAAAGAGGTGAGGGAGGGGACCCGAGTAGGACTGGAACAAAGATTGTTCCACATAGCCCACGAAAAGGCAGGCATAGCTAGGACCCATGCGGGTACCCATGGCAACACCTTTGATTTGGAGGAAATGAGTGGAGTTAAAGGAGAAGTTGTTCAATGTGAGAACAAGTTCAGCCAGGCGGAGGAGGGTCGTGGTGGATGGGGACTGGTCGGGCCTCTGTTCAAGGAAGAAGCGGAGCGCCCTCAGGCCATCCGGGTGGGGGATGGAGGTGTAGAGGGATTGTACGTCCATGGTGAAAAGGAAGCGGTTGGGGCCAGGAAACTGGAAACTGTTAAAGTGGCGGAGGGCGTTCGAAGAGTCGCGGATGTAGGTGGGAAGAGACTGGACAAGGGGAGAAAAGATAGAGTCAAGATAGGAAGAGATAAGTTCCGTGGGGCAAGAACAGGCTGAAACGATGGGTCTACCAGGGTAGTCCTGTTTGTGGATCTTGGGAAGGAGGTAGAAGCGGGCTGTGCGGGGTTGGGGAACTATGAGGTTGGTGGCCGCAGGGGGAAGATCTCCAGAGGAGATGAGGTCAGTGACAGTCTTGGAAACGGTGGTTTGATGTTCGGTAGTGGGGTCATGGTCCAGGTGGAGGTAGGAGGTGGTGTCGGAGAGTTGGCGTTCAGCTTCCGCTAGGTAGAGATCAGTACGCCAAACAACAGCACCACCCTTGTCAGCGGGTTTAATGACAATGTCAGGGTTGGATCTAAGAGAATGGAGTGCTGCAAGTTCAGAGGGAGGTAGGTTGGAGTGAGTGAGGGGAGCAGAGAAATGGAGACGGCCGATGTCACGGCGGCAGTTAGCGATGAAAAGATCTAGAGAGGGTAAGAGGCCAGGGGGAGGGGTCCAGGTGGAACGGGAATTCTGCAAGCGGGAGAAAGGGTCAGTTGTGCGGGGGGAAGACTCCTGGCCAGTGAAGTGGGGACAGAGACGAAGGCGGCGGAAAAAGAGCTCAACATCGTGCCGAGCTCGAAATTCATTGAGGTGGGGGCGTAAGGGGATGAAGCTCAGGCCTTTGCTGAGGACTGATCGTTCAGGGTCAGAGAGTGGAAGGTCAGAGGGGATAGTGAAAACGCGGCAGGGGGTGGGATTGGGAGGGGGTGCTAATATAACACCCTTATTTAAGAAGGGAAGTAGACAAAAAGCTGGAAACTATAGACCAGTTAGCCTAACATCTGTGGTTGGCAAAATGTTGGAGTCCATTATTAAGGAAACAGTAACAGAGCATTTGGATAAACATAATTTAATAGGACAGAGTCAGCATGGTTTTACGAAGGGGAAGTCATGTTTGACAAATTTGCTCGAATTCTTTGAGGACGTAACATACAGGGTGGATAAAGGGGAACCAGTGGATGTAGTGTATTTGGACTTCCAAAAGGCATTTGACAAGGTTCCACACAAAAGATTACTGATCAAGATAAAAAAAATCACAGGATTGGGGGTAATATACTGGCATAGGTGGAAGATTGGCTAACAGAAAACAAAGAGTTGGGATAAATGGTTCGCTCTCGGGCTGGCAATCAGTAACTAGTGGTGTTCTGCAGGGGTCAGTGCTGGGACCCCAACTCTTTACAATCTATATTAACGATTTGGAGGAAGGGACCGAGTGCAACATATCCAAGTTTGCTGACGATACAAAGATGGGAGGGAAAGCAGTGAGTGAGGAGGACATAAAAAACCTGCAAAAAGACATAGACAGGTTAAGTGAGTGGGCAGATTTGGCAGATGCAATATAATGTTGGAAAGTGTGAGGTTTTGCACTTTGGCAGAAAAAATCAAAGAGCAAGTTATTATCTAAATGGAGAGAAACTGCAAAGTGCTACAGTACAAAGGGATTTGGGGGTCCTGGTGTATGAAATACAAAAAGTTAGTATGCAGGTACAGCAGGTGATCAGGAAGGCCAATGGAATCTTGGCTTTTATTGCAAGGGGGATGGAGTATAAAAACAGGGAAGTCTTGCTGCAGTTATACAGGGTATTGGTGAGGCCACACCTGGAATACTGCGTGCAGTTTTGGTTTCCATATTTAAAAGATATACTTGCTCTCGAGGTGGTTCAGAGAAGGCTCACTCGGTTGATTCCAGAGATGAGAGGGTTGACGTATGAGGAAAGGTGGAGTAGGTTGGGACTCTACGCATTGGAATTCAGAAGAATGAGAGGCGATCTTATCGAAACATATAAGATTGTGAGGGGGCTTGATCGGGTGGATGCGGGGAGGATGTTTCCACTGATGGGTGAGACTAGAACTAGGGGGCATAATCTTAGAATAAGGGGCTGCCCTTTCAAAACTGAGATGAGGAGAAACTTCTTCACTCAGAGGGTAGTAAATCTATGGAATTTGCTACCCCAGAGAGCTGTGGAAGCTGCAACATTAAATAAATTAAAAATGGAGATAGACATTTTCCTAGCAGCTAAGGGAATTAGGGGTTACAGGGAGAGGGCCGGGAAGTGGACATGAGTCTAGATTCAGATCAGCCATGATCCTATATAAACTCTAAAGCCTGCACATCTGCCAATGCACTTTATTATGTTTATGTATTACAAGCCAAATGAATGTTGAATGTTAAATGTCTTAATCAAAATGTACACTCTCGGGAGCTGCAAGCCTACATTTCGTTTTACTGCACTTGTGCACTAACAATGACAATAAAAGTTGATTATTATTGAATGGCGGAGCAGGCCCGAGGGGCCGTATGGCCTACTCCTGCTCCTATTTCTTATGTTCTTAAGAGGGGGGAGGGAGATGGAGAAGGGTGAGTGGAGAGAAAAGGGGGGGGGGGGGGGCGGGGAGATCGTGCGTTGTGTGGTACTTCTGAGGTGGAAGTCCCAGGACACCAATACCCAAACCCAGCCTTAATTAAGCCTAACCAAAGTCACAGCTAACAACTAAATTTAACTTTTTCTCAAACCCAACCCCAAATTGGAGGCTAATGCCAACCCGATCTGGTGCATCTTTTAAATAAATGAAACCCTTCACTATTTCACTTGTATATTCACCCATACCCTGAGAATCAGTGCAGCAGATTAAAATAAGGAACAAAATGCCAAGAGGTAGCAGGTAATATCTCCGCAGGTTTTAATGGGAAGGTGACTGCAGCGCTGGATGGTTTACTGAAACACTCCACTGTAAGAAACGACAAGACAGAAGATTCTGTATTTTAAACTTTTATTAAAGAGTTGTAGTTTTGCCAGGACACTTTATTCATTCTCTTCACTGCGTAACCTGGCATTGGGATTGGTGATCTTGATCGCAAGCTGGGCTGCCCTCTCCACGATGGTCTTGCGGTTTTTGGAGGAGACATTGTGAGCGATCTCAGCACAGTAAGTCCTAGAAAAAGAACAAACTAGTTGAAAGTTGTACACAAATCCCCACTAGTTAGTCAGTCAGTCAGTCAGTCCGGGGCCAGGCTCCTGTAACCTGCCTGTACTAGTCGGTTTATCCGTTGTCAGTAGTCTGGAGCCGCTACTTCAGACATAACATTACACATGTGACTGGAAGTACCTCGAGCAGGACAGACATAGCAAACAGACCCTTGCAAGCTGCAGACAGTAAGGAATTCACCCATCACTAACTGCAGGACCAGTATTACACAGGAACAGCTGCTGCAAGTGTTCTGTCACCATCCCAAACTAAACCTGCCACCAGGATCAAGAAAAATACACCATCCTTGCAAACAGTGATAAAAGCCAGCAGTGGGTCTGTTGGCTGAGTCTAGACAACCGACATTTTGACACGTATTAAATGGACACACACAGGTGCAATGAATAGTCTGTATCAACTGAGCCACTCAACATCGGGAAGATACATGACTGATAGGCAGGAAGAAAGCTCCTGAACAACATGCTTTGGAGAAGATGATGCTTCCCTTGAATCAAGCTGGAGCAGAGCTGGGTGAATCGCTACACAGAAGGGAATTTGGAATTCACTGGTAAGCAGTGGGTGAGTAGTACTGAAAGTGTGTTATCATCAAACTGAAATTTAACCTAGTCCTGGATAACCATATGTGCAGAAAGTGTCTCCAGTTGCTTGAACTCGGGGGTTATGAGCTTGAGTAATGGTTGGAGTCACTGCAGGGCAACGGGAGGCCGGGAATTTCCCGGAGCGCACGTTCCAGGAGGTGGTCACCCCGCAGCTACAGAGTTCGGGAAAATAGTAAGTGGGTGGTCATCCGGCAGGGTAGGAAGAGGCAGGCAGTGCAAAACTCCGCCAGGAGTGTGGCACTGTTTTCAGTGCTGACACCTCAAGGGACTGCAGTCTAGAGATGCTGTGGTTTCAGGGGATTCAATAGTCTGGGGGACAGACAGGCGTTTCTGCAACTGCTGACATGAGTCCCACATGATGTGTGCCTCCCTGGTGCCAGGGTAAAGGACATCACTGAATCAGTGCAGAGCATTTGGGGTTTGGGGGGGGGGGGAAGAAAGAGAGAAGAGAGAACAGACAGAAGTTGTGGTTCATGTTAGAACCAATGACATAGGTACAAAAAGGTTGAGGTCCTACAGTCAGAGTTTCAGGAGCTAGGGAGGAAGTGATCTTTGGATTACTCCCAGTGCCACAGGCTAGTGAGTAGAGGAACAGAAACAGGTTAACGCATGGCTGGAGAAATGGTGCAGGAGGGAGGGCTTCAGATTTCTGGGGCGTTGGCATCAGTTCTGGAGCCGGAGGGACCTGTACAAGATGGACAGATTGCACCGCAACAAGGCTGGGACCAACATCCTGGCAGGGAGGTTAACTAGCGTTGTGGGGGAGGGTTTAAACTAATTTGGATGGGGCACCAGGATGAATATTTGAGAGGAGATACAAGGTGTCGAGCACTGTGAGAGACAAAGAGCAGTTCGGAAATAGGAGGGATCAGGGAATGTGAGGCAGGCCAAGATGGGTTTAGAGTGCATGCGCATAAATGCCCAGAGCCTGGTAAATAAGGTTGATGAGCTGCAGGCACAAGGAACCATGTGGGATTATGATATAGTGGTATTAACAGAGCATGGCTCAATGAAAGGGAGGAATGGAACTTAATATTCCTGGCTACAAGGCATTCAAGAAAGATAGGACTGGAAAAAAGGAAGAGGAGCGGGGGGGGGGGGGAGGGGGTTAGCAGTGTTGATCAAAGATACTGCTACAACACTGGAGAGGGATGATGTACTCGAGGGTTCAAAGACAGAATCGATTTGGTTAGAATTAAGGAACAATAGAGGAGTTATTATGCTGCAGGGTGTATACTATAGGCTACCGAATACTGGGAAGGAAACAGAGGAACACATTTGCAGGGACACTGCAGAAAGGGGTGAGAACTACAGAGTTGTGATAATGGGGGACTTCAATTATCCTAATATAGACTGGGAAAATAACAGTGTAAAGGGAAAGAGGGGGAGGAATTCCTGAAATGTGTACAAGAGAACTTTCTTGATCAGTGTGTTTCCAGCCCAATGAGGAAGGAGGCATTGCTGGATCTAGTTCTGGAGAATGAAGTGGAGCAAGTTTCAAAGGGGAGTATTTGGGAAACAGTGATCAGTGTCATTAGGTTTACAGTAGTTCTAAAAAAGGACGAGGAAAAAAATCAAATGTGAAAACACTCAACTGGAGGAGGGCTCATTTCAGTGAGTTGGAAAGGGATCTGGCCCAGGTGGATTGGAATCAAAGACTGGCAGGTCGATGGTGGGGAAACTTTGAGACAATAATCTGGGACAAAATTAATTGGCAGTTGGAAAGTATGGGTTAATAAACAAAAGCCGGTATGGATTTGTTAAAGGCAAATCGTGTTTGACTAACTTGGTCAAGTTGTTTGATGAAGTAATGGAGAGTGGATGAGGATAGTGCGGTTGATGTTGTGTATATGGCGTTTGACAAAGTACCACATAATAGACTTGTTAGCAAAATTAAAGTGCATGGGATGATGTTTCTTCTTCTTAGGCAGTCCCTCGGAACCAAGAATGACTTGCTTCCACATTAAAAATTAGTTCTCAGGTGACTGATGAGTCCAATGTGGGACCTAGTCTCTGTCACAGGTGGGGCAGACGGTGGGTGGGGTGCTTGGGTTGACGTGTGCTTGGCTTCCGCTTGCTCCCAGCGAAGAGACTCGAGGCGCATTCCCGGATGCTTCTCCTCCACTTTGTGCGGTCTTGGGCTAGGGATTCCCAGGTGTCGGTGGGGATTAAAGGGACAGTGGCAACATGGATACAAAATTGGCTAAGGGACAGAAAGCAGAGAGTAGTGGTGAAGGGCTGTTTTTCAGACTGGAAGGAGGTGTACAGTGGCATTCCCCAGGGGTTGGTATTAGGACCACTGCTCTTTTTGATATATATATTAATGACCTGGACTTGGGCATACAGGGCACAATTTCAAAGTTTACAGTTGACATGAAACTCGGAAATGTGGTAATCAATGAGGAGGATAGTAACAGAGTTCAGGAGGACATAGACAGACTGGAGAGATGGGCAAGCACTTGCCAGAGAAATGATTCATTTTGGTAGGAAGAGAGGCAATACAAACTAAATGGTACAATTTTAATGGGGTGCAGGAACAGAGAGACCCAGGGTGTATGTACACAAATCTTTGAAGGTGGCAAAACAAGTTGAGAAGGCTGTTAAAAAGATATATGGGATCCTTGGCTTTATAATTAGAGGCATTGAGTACAAAATAAAGTTATGCTAAACCTTTATAAATCACCGGTCAGCTGGAGCAGTGTGTCCCATTCTGGGCACCACACTTTAGGAAGGATGTCACGACCTTGGAGAGGGTGCAGAGATTTACTGGAATGGTTCCAGGGATGAGGGACTACAGTCACGTGAAGAGACTGGAGAAGCTGGGATTGTTCTCAGAGCAGAGAACGTTCAGGAGATTTGATAGGTGCTCAAAATTATGAAGGGCTTTGATAGAGTAAAGAAGGGGAAACTGATTTCCAGTGGCAGAAGGGTCAGTAACCAGAGAACACCGAATTAAGGTGATTGGCAAAAGAACTAGAGGCAAAATGAAGGTTGTTTTACGCAGCGAGCTCTTACAAAAGCTATGAGATAAATGACAAGATCATCCATTTGAGATATTGGTTTGTGGATATTGTCGAGCACACCAGGGAGAACTCCCCTGTACCACTTTGAAATAGTGCATTGATGTCCTTTTGGGGAGGGGAAGGAGGGGAAACGGGGAGAATTTTGTTAACGCATGATGATCTGGAATGCTCTGCCTGAAAGGGCGGTGGAAGCAGATTCAATAGTAACTTTCAAAAGGGAATTGGAAATATGCTTGCAGGGGGGAAATTTGCAGGGACTAATCGGATAGCTTTTTCAAAGAGCTGGCACAGGCACGATTTGCCAAATGGCCTCCTTCTGTTCTATGATGGATCATTTGTGAAATAGTGAAATACACTGCCACACACTGGGGAACGGATTGCAATCACTGAACCGCACACTGGAATCTTCAGACGTTCTAGACCGGCCCAGTAATGTGCCTTAGCCCCAAACCCAGGGAACCCCCACTAGCGTCAAGTATATCACCTGTCTGCATGGCCTCAGCAAAACCAAATAGTTCTGACTGCAATCAGAAACGCCCTCTTAGCAGACAGTCACAAACACCAGCTCAGTTACACAAGGGATCCTTACTTGTTGCTCATCATTAGAACTTCCAGCTCCTTGATATTGTGGACCAAGAATTTCTTGAATCCCGAGGGCAGCATGTGTTTGGTCTTCTTGTTGCTGCCATAACCGATGTTTGGCATAAGAATCTGACCCTTAAACCTCCTGCGCACTCTGTTGTCAATCCCTCTGGGTTTGCGCCAGTTACGCTATTGAGGGAAGAAACAGATTTTCATTGAAAATAAAATTCCTCACACCCACTTGCACTTCTCTAGCACAAAACCACCCAAAGCCAAGGATATTCCTCCAGCATGGGCTTCTGTTCATCTCCCTATCGACACGCTGACAAGGCTTCTAACATTTCTCCTGTACTCTGGAGTTCACCCCCACCCCATTACAACTCAAAACTAACGTCTAAAGCAGCTCTCGAGAACATGCATGAAACATTGTGCTGTGAATGGCTGCATCACACCCTCATGGAAGACAATCAGCAGCTCGAGCATTGGAGGGCCAAAAGCTTACCGCAATCTTCACATAGCGATCCGACTGGTGACGAATGAATTTCTTGCGGCGTTTCTTCACAATGTTCGGTTTGACGAGCGGTCTGAGGGCAGCCATGGCACCTGTTAGTCAAAACATTCAGCTCAGCAGCAGCACTCGACAGCTCCACACTTACAGCAACTAACCTGTGCTTCCAGTTAACCAGCTCATGTGGCTATCAAATGGTTTGCTCAACTGAAGCACTTTCCTGATGCGCAGATACAGTTCCAGGACAGTCCTCCTGTGGCTTGCCCAAGAAACTAGACCGCAAAGAACAGTTGTATATTCGATTGTGGAGGCATCACAGCCACGACTGCACGCTCACCCAGGGTCTACACACTCTCCAGGTCACAGCACAGGCCATTTGGCCCATCAAGTCTGCCCTCTCTCCATTGCCTTCTATCATCCTCGGCTTCAAATATTTCCCTTCAAAGATACACTGATCTCTGCCTCACCCACTCCCTGTGGCAATACATTCCATGCCTCAACAACCACACAAGGAAATGTCTCCAAACCTCTATCCTCACTATCAAGATTTTAAATTAATGACATTACCCCACCCCCCCCCAACCAGAAGAGTAAACAGGGAAAGACTGTCCACAAGGTAGGTAGCACGGAGTCTAGTTCTACAGAGTGCTGCACACGGGAATTTGGTGATGTGGGGGTAAGAGGTGCTGCTTGATGCATAACTTTTTTTAAGCAACTAGGGTTAAATTAGGACTGTGGGCCAAGTTACAGTAAAGACCTAAAGCATATAACTAAATTTAATAAATTAAACAAGGTTATTACCTAAATTAAAAACTATTAATAGAAAATTGAGTATTTCAAAACTTGAAAACCTAATTAAGTTAAATAAAATACAAGAGAGATGGCAGGGCAGGTGCTGTGTTGCAGCCGCAGAATGTGGGAACTGGTGGACCCCACGGCAACCACATCTGCAGTAAGCATCTGCAGCTCGAGGAACTTCAGCTCAGAGTTGATGGGCTGGAGTCCGAGCTTCAGACACTGCGATACATCAGGGAGGGAGAAAGTTACCTGGACACTTTGTTCCAGGAGGCAGTCACACTCCTTAGGTTAAATACTTCAGATTTGGTCCGTGGTCAGGGGCAGGAGGGTGCGACTACAAGTGAGGCAGGTGTGGGGATCCACAAGGTAGCATTGGAGGAGCCTCAGCCCTTGCACTTGTCCAACAGGTACGAGGTTCTTGCAGCCTGTATGGACGAGAGCAGGGACTGCAAGGAGGATAAGCAAACTAACCACAGCACCATGATAGGGGGGGGGCAGTAAAAAGGAATGTAGTAGTGGCAGGGGACAGTATAGTTAGCGGGATAACGTTCTCTGCAGCCGAGAGCGTGAGTCCCGAAGGCTGTGTTGCCTTCCTGGTGCCAGGGTTAAGGACATCTCCTCTGGGCTGGAGAGGAATTGGAGTGGGAGGGAAGGATCTAGTTGTTGTGCTCCATGTAGGTACCAACGACAAGTTGAGGGAGTTTGGATTATTACCTGAGCCACAAGCAAATTGCATTGGGTCACTAAGATTAGAGAGATGAATGCGTGGTTCAAGGATGGTGTGGGAGAAATGGTTTTGATTCATGGGGCACTGGCACAAGTACTGGGGAAAGAGGGAGCTGTTCCGTTGCGACGGGCTACACTTGAACCTGCTGGGACCAGTGTCAAGAGGGTTCAGGT
>NC_140997.1:112803523-112834056 GCF_052327205.1 Somniosus microcephalus
CAATTGTCACTAAACAAAAGGAAAAATACCTGTCATATTGGGCAGAAACAACAAAAACCCAAAGCAAACTCAATTGCTACTTGACCCTAAACAGACAATACAACATGGCTGAGTACCTGACCATGGTAAAGGATAACAAACTGAGAAAAACCTTGACAAGGTACAGACTTAGCGAACATAGCCTAGCGATCGAAAAAGGCAGACACAGGAAGACCAGGCTGCCAAGAGAGGACAGGATATGCTCTCACTGCAGTCAGGGAGTAGTGGAGACAGAGATGCACTTCCTCACAGCCTGTGGAAAATATCAGGGCATCAGGGAGAATTTCTACCAAAAATTCTCACAAATATGCCCTGAATTCAGAAATCTGAATGACGACCAAAAACTCCCATACCTACAGGGGGAAGAGAGAGAGAGGGAGAGGGAGAGAGGGAGGGGGAGGGGTCTACAGTTCTTCATTCTTTCACTTCAATTTTTTTTTTTTTAAGTTTATAAAGCGGTTATTGCATGACCATATTGTGTTTAAATGGGTTCTGTACTCCAACAGACTTGTATAGGGTTATCTTTGTCACCCAGCTGTCAAAACATCAGGAAAACTAAAAATCCAGCCCCAGGCTTTCGGCCTATTCTCCACAGCCTGTCTGATGTTGCCCTCACAGCTCTAAAGCAAAACCAAACTGCCACTAAAATAACCAAATTGTACTTGCCATTGCCATCACACAAAAGTTTGCATAACTAAGTTGGTAGGTCCTCCAATTTTTTTTTCCCCTCTTACTTTCCTCCCCCTCGTACCCAGCCCAGGGTTCCAACTGGTTGGACGTATTCCTGGAGGTTCCATCACATGACCTCTCACCTCCAACTGATCCACCCAGTCAGTCAAACAGCCTTTCGCTCCTTCCCCACCCCCCCCCCACATCTAATTTTTTTATAACTAATAAACAAGTGTTTAACAAGATTATGGGGAAAAAAACACAACCCCTGATTATTCTCCCAGTTTGCTCGCAACAGTGTCCAAGAGATCAATCTTTCATTGCCGAAGACTCCAGGACAATCCAGGAGTCCTCTATACCCTCACAGCCCCCAATCCATCAATCACCCGTCCTCTCCTGAAGGAGTGACTTATGTTGCAATTTGGCATCAACCATCTGGTACCTCGCCCCAGGTGATCAATCTCAGCCGGACACTAGACCGAAACTGTTCGCAGAGTATTTAAACTGGTCAGGTCCGGATCCGATATCAAACTGCACACTTTTCAGCAGCCGTATGGAAACCCTGGCCGATTACACCCTCCCCAACCTAGGGACACAGGTCGGTGATAGCACCTTTAACCTAGCTGCGATAGGCGATCTGTCCCAGTGGTCTTTGCTGATGCGGCACTACAAACAGACACTATGGGGGAGAAGAGTGTCTCATGGTGACTTGTCCTTTATTTATCCCCCTGCCCTCCCTTCCTGTGGAGAAGCACCTTGCCAGCCCCCTCGTACCCAATTCACCACAAAGGATGCAGAAGAACAGAGTGGGTCACAGATCCCAGCTCACATCCTGCTACTGTGACACAGAACAACAGCTCACTCGTGCCACTGCATGTTTCCTTTAATGTTTCATAATTTGTTGATCTGGGGCAAGTTGTGTCACACTGGACAGCATCGCCAATAGTTCAAAGCAGCTTTGTTGACCAACTCCAATTAACAACTAGAGGAAAAAAGTAGTGAGAACTTCCAACACGTTCAGAGGCCAAATGTGAGGGTGGTCAGAGTGTGATCTTTAACTGAACTGCAAATGTGATATTCCACCTCACATGAATCTTTGAAGGACTGGGTGGCACAGTGGGTTAACATGCTGTCCCATCACCTCTGACTGAATGTACCCCACTCTCCTCTCTGCACAGACTGTACATGTTTTATATTAAATGTTCATTGGGCGCAGGGGTCCACTAAACTCTCGCTCTCCTCTTTCTCTCTCTCTCTTTTCCCTTCCCCCCCCCAAAAAACTCAAAATCAAAACAACCGACCATGGGGACCTTTAACAAAGACTGGCTGAAGCGCCATGCCAACTTCCTTTACTTAAAGGATGTTTGAACATTGGTGAATGGGTCACCATATTCCCAAATAGTCAAACAAACAAAGCCAATATTCAAGTGATTCAAAAAAATAATCAGATCAGGTATGTGATCACAAATGGAGATGCATAATTGCCCATTCAAATCTCTGGATTAGCAACATAACTACTGCCGGAACTGGCTGTTTTTTTTTGGCAAATACAGGAACTCTTCTATTAAAATCTGCTTCTGATTTCTCCTCCACCCCACTCCCCGTCACAACAGGGAAAATTAGGAGCACGAGGTAATTTCCTCAGACCTGCCCAGATGAACACTACACGTCATCAGCAGAACCAACCATTACCACCTGTGTAGCTCCAGGTCAGGAAGGAGGCCAGAAAACAGCAACAGTAACCTGGACGGTATCCATACTGAACTCTGCAAATGGCCTGCTCCCACCCCCTCATCCTAAAGTCATTGGTATCACACACTGAAAGGGGGGGGGAAATTGAGACTAAATGAACAGGCCAGGTGTCGAGTTCTTACCGGATGTTGTCGCCTCTGCCTTTTCTTCATTATGAGCTTCATTACCTATCCAGACAAACACCTAGAAACGAGAAGACCAAACTCTATCAGTTGAGTCAAAGAGCAGACAGCAACTAAATGTTTAAAAAAACTTGCAACTCCTGTGGGTTAAAGACTCATTCTGGAGACAGACACACAATAACTTTGAAACCTCAACTTGAAAATTAATCGCAGAGAAGCACATCTAATCTTCCTGATTTGCTCGTCACTAGATGATAATTAAACTGAGAAATCACCAATGGTTTTTTATAGCACTCGCTCACATTACTCGGCTGGACGACAATAATTTGCTACCCTTCTTTCATGGTAAGCTATGGTCCCACTGTTGGACATGAGCCCTTCGACTGCATCAGGAAAGTGGCTCTCTCTCAAACACACTGGGCTAATTTTGACTTTGGGAGATATTGGATAAGCCCCCTGTTATGCATCTCTCCCAGTTTTTACTTCCACTGACCAATAGAAATTAAAATTGGGAGAGATTTATAATGGGCGGCTGATCGGATATTGCTCGTTTTCCCCCAAGCCCAAGTCAAAATTATACACAATGGACTTTAAAAAAAAATATGAAACGAAACAGATGTAGAGAGAGCGGAGTGATGTGACTGCTCCACAAGAGCTCTGGGCTTTTCCACAGATGCACTTTTAATAAACTCTACATCCCACCGGAAGAAATGGAAAATGGAGACTTTTAAATGTTAGAATGCAGGTGACCTGATCCAGACCAGCAGTGACTCACCTCTGGAGTAATAACTGCTCATTTTTAGATTAACTGCATAATATATATTGCTCTAAATGTAAATACATGAGTTTGCAACCATTTATTTAATCACAGTTGACGACTACATATCGCTTGTTGTATTTCCTCAATATTAACAGCTTTGCATCATCAGCATATTATGGGTTGCGAAGATAGCAGGTTTTTGGTAAGAGAATAGATCTGCTCTCGTTCATCCTAACTCCACGAACAGCACTGTTCTCATGCAATCCAGAGCAAAGCTATATAGTTGTTTTTCTAATCGGCTGGTAGCACTTGCAAACTCTGGCCTCGTGAACTGCAGCCTCCTTGTATATGCGAGCAGATACAGCCCAACAGAAAAACAAGCTGGTAACCTCACCTGGTCCCATGTATCAAGAATCATGACATCATCGGTGGCCAAGTCATCCTGGGTCTGCTCACCAGGCACTTCTTCAATCTGACAAGAGGAAAAAAAACACCAGATCAGTGAGTTTACGAGCAATTGTTATACCGTCATGTTCCGCACTCATTATAAGGCGAATGGTGTTAAAAAAGTTTGCTTCGGGCACTCGATGTCAAGCACACCCGGGTTAGACGGCCACCAGCTAGATGCAGCGTAAATGTCTCAAATGGCAAAAGCATCCCTTAAATGCACCAGTTGAGACATTTATCCAATTTCTCAAACAGGCCATCCTGTGGCCTTGTGAAGCAAGATTGCCCATTAGTGACCAATCCGGGCCAGTTTTGTAGAGTGGATCCGTTGGAAATAGATTAAGAGTGCCCAAAGTCATTTCATGCAGGACCTTTACAACCAGCAGACACAGAACATCCAAATCAATCAGTCGGGGCTGAATTTAAAGCACTACCAGATGGGAAGGTCAATATCTAACCCTTCCACGTTTAAAAATATAAAGCATTCCCTTTGTAGAATCACCCATTCTAATGGCGAGGTGGAATATCTGCCGTGAGGAGAGTGCTTCTTTTTTTTTTAAATTTTTTTTATTAAACCACCTCAAATCAGGACACCAAGTCTTTAACATCTGGGGATAGAAGTTACTTTGAATGTTAGAGTCTTAAAGACTTAAAATAGCACAACAAAATTTTACACAATTGCCCATTAACCAAGTCTTTAAAAACAGCACTCAAGTTATTTCTACCTTGGAATTAGTTCAGATTTTTCTTAAGCTTGGGGGTGGTGGGGGGTCATACTGGTCAACTCCATTACATCATCAGAGGTTACAGGGGGCAGCTATGCGAGAATTACCCCCCTACCCTCGCTGATTGGGCCAACAGTGCCAACTCCATGTGTTATTTCTCAGAGTCTTGTGTTGTGTTGTTTTTCTTAAATTCCCTCCATTAAATTGTTAAAACTCCCTCCACCCTCGTGTTTGTCGCCAAGCAAACAAAAAAAAATGAAATTAGATCTGCAAACCCATGTGCCTGAATAGAGATAAAATTTCATAAAAACAGCTCTGACCTGATGGGTTATGTCCAATTAGATTTGAAAAATTACTTCGCACTCTTCCAAGTGATGATATTGTTTTACAGAATGTGAACAGTTCCAGGGCAGTCACCACTCCACCCATCAGAGGGGGTTGCTGAGTGGCAGTACGTTGTGGACAGAATGTACTTCATGCTTAAATTGCTTCAGAGTTTCCTACTCCTCCATAAAATGTGCTGGAATTCCTTACCTCAGTATCATGCAAGCACATTCCTCATTTTCAGCTGAACTGGTTTTGCTTACACTGACGGGATCAGATCACATAGTAATCACAAAATGGAAGCCGACACCAAAATCTTCAAAGAATGCAACCTGGCACCACTCCCAAGTCCATTGCTCTTTCCTTCTTTTAATGACTCAGGATTTCTCAATTTTTTTTTTTAGTCCGCCCTCATCAGGCCCCAGTCCTGGTCAGGAGAGTGGCTGGTGTGACAGCACAAGGCCCCTTGCGAGTGCCAGCCAGGCTGACTTCACAAGACCCAAGCTAATTATGGATGAAGGTGGCCATTTGGCCCATCTTAATACATCCATCAGAGATCCCAACACCCGCCCACTGTAGTAACCAACTGTTTTTGCTTCCAGTAGTTTACCTGCAAATCTAACCCACATTTTAATTGCTCTTTGCACAAGGAAGAATTTCCTTGTAACAGTCCTAAATGACATAGAAAATGCAACAGGCCATTTGGCCCAACTAGTGAGACCGCACCTGGAATACTGCATACAGTTTTGGTGTCCATACTTAAGAAAGGACATACTTGCTCTCGAGTCAGTACAAAGAAGGTTCACTCGGTTAATCCCGGGGATGAGGGGATGGACATATGAGGAGAGGTTGAGTAGATTGGGACTCTACTCATTGGAGTTCAGAAGAATGAGAGGCGATCTTATTGAAACATATAAGATTGTGAAAGGGTTGGATCGGGTGGATGCGGGGAAGATGTTCCCGATGATGGGTGAAACTAGAACTAGGGGCATAGTCTTAGAATAAGGGGCTGCTCTTTCAAAACTGAGATGAGGAGGAACTACTTCACTCAGAGGGTGGTAGGTCCATGGAATATGCTGCCCCAAAAAGCTGTAGAAGCTACATCATTACATAAATTTAAAACAGAAATAGACAGTTTCCTAGAAGTAAAGGGAATTAAAGGTTACGGGGAGCAGGCAGGAATTTGGACATGAGTCTAGGTTTGGATCGGTCATGGCCCTGTGGGTAGCGGAGCGGGCCCGTGTAGCCTGATCCTGCTCCTATTTCGTGTGTCTAATTCTGTTAGATTCAGGAGATGGTTCTGTGATAGTGGATTGGCGGTTAGGATCAGATCAGCCATGATCTTATTGAATGGCGGAGCAGGCTCGAGGGGCCGATTGGCCTACTCCTGCTCCTATTTCTTATGTTATGTTCTTAGTCCATGCCAGTGTTTATGCTCCACTCAAGCCGCCTCCCATCCTTCCTCATCTAACTAATCAGCATAACCCTCTATTCCCTTCTCCCTCTTATGCTTATTTACTTTATTAGTTTGAACCAGTGTCCCCTTGCTCTACTTCTGCAGTTTAATTTAAGGTAGTATACAAAGTTATGTTTTTCCATGCTGTACCAATCTTGCATAACTCTACAAATTGCCTCTCAGACACCTTACTTAGACTGAAGTCAAAGTTTCTCAAGTCTTTCCTTGCAATACATACCCCCTTGTGGATCTACTCTGCATTGCCGCCAGTGTCTCGGATTTCTCCACTGTCTTGTATTCCATTATCTTGGCTACGTAGTTGAACATCTTACTGGCTTTGCCGATTGATGCTCTGCATCAGTTGGACATGTTGAGCATTGCGGTAACAAAGACCTCGAAGCCCATTTCATTTTCATCTTTAGCGCTTTCAACACCATTCATGGGAGTTCATGTGGCGTCTATTTTTCTTACCCATGTGCAGTACTGAACACTTCTCAGCATTAAATTACACCTTCCATTGTTTTGCCCATTTACATATTTTGTCCAACTCATTCTGTAATTGCAGAGTTGCCTCTTCCGATTCCAACTCCTTGTTTGCCACCATTTGCGAATTTGAGCACTTTGCATGGAGTTTCTCAATCCAAGGCATGTATGTAAATTAGAAAGAGCAGGGGGGTCCCAGCAGCGAGCCTCGTTACCCCACTCAGTACATGTCCCCACTCTGGACAAGACTCCGCCAATGTGTGCTCAGTTTTTTGTAATCCATTCTCAAGATTCACCTTGAATCCTCACACCTTTAGAGTTTAAATAAGCCTTTGGCGTGTAACTTTTATCAAACGTCTTTTGCTAGTCGAGGTACGTCAAGTCATTGGGCTTCTTTGCAGAAGTGACAACCCACGTGCACAGCTGTCACTTCCTCAAAAGAAGTCGAGGTCGGTCAGGCAAAAATCTTCCCTTCCAAATCCTTGGGGAGTAAGCCCACATCATGCTGGCCCAGTGGCACTATGCTGCCAGCACTCTGATGCCAACGTGCCTGTATTTCAGAAACTAGTATCCACTGCTAGTCAGCTGGCAAATTAACACGAGTGGAAAAAGGTCTCTGTCTTCAAGGTCACTAATTCCCATTTCACTATCAGAATTCCCTATTGAGCAGTCAGCCGAGACCTCAAACCCCTCACACAAAAAAAAAGGGACTCTGGACTGAACCCTGCTGCTAATTTGAAATCTAACACCTCAGTTATCTCACACGAGTGTTGCACCATTGTACCACGGGGCCAACAATTCCTGGAAACCCAAAACGCGCAGCAACCGAAGGTTAAACTCACAATGAAGCGTCCAGTCTTGTTGGAGCACGCAAAGAGACGAGGAGGATGAACGTCCATTTTGTTCTTCAGTCTCGGAGATGTGCGATAATCTGCCTTGCCGCCCAAGATCTCCCAGAACTCATCTGTCATCAAAACAGTAAAAAATAAAAGCGTAGAAGAGAGAAACAATTAGACACGCCACAAGAGATGTACGGACTGCAGTGAGAGGATTGCAAGCAAGGTTCAAGCGGTGTATTTACTCTGAAAATACTGTAGCAAGTCACAAGAAAAAGTGGGCGAGTCACTGGTATAAAAAGACAGCGGTCCACATTGTATATTTTTATAGAGTTAATAAAAAGTCTGGTGGTTGAAAGTTTATATAATGTGGGCATCTTTTGCACCATTAAAATGGAAAGGGAGTTAATCAAGAAGTCATCAGTACAAGGTGGCTGCGATTTCCCACCCCCCTGTTTTTCTGACACTAGCATTGCAGAAAATAAAAGGCGCCACAGACAGAATGCATCATCATCAATAACAGTAAACGGTCAGAGCGCGCGCGGCCGGCAGCGCAGGATCACGCCGTCACCCACCTGGCTCACTGCCCTCGCCTATTTCTGAGGCACTGGCCCCCAGAATGTCGAGGAGTTGTTGGGCCCCTTGCTTCTCGGCATCACTTGCTCCCCGGCCAACCCAGACGAAGGACGAGCCAGGAGTCGTCAGGACAAAGACGTCATTTGAATTCAGGTTGGAGGCAACGGCGTCGACCTGTGGGGAATGGAGACAGTTCACAACACCAGCGAGGACAGCCACCGTCCCCAGCAAGCCCAGGCCCACACAGGAGGGGGTCCCAAATACACAATGCGACACATTTCCACAATGTCTCACCTGAAATTTCAGGTTGCCCGACCCACAAAGACTTCAGATATACTCCAACATTCCCATCTCATATTTCAAGACTTGTAAAACTCAGGCAGGGGCAGAATTGGCTCAACACCAATTTATTGGGTAGGGGCGGGCAGGAGGAGGAGATTGGGGCCGGACCAAAAGGTGGAACCACAGCTTGAGCTCTGCAGCTGCTTAAATCACCTCAACGGCATTAGTAACTGATGTCTCCAAGTTACAACACGGGAGCAGGGGGGGGGGGCATCATTTGAGTTGGTGGTCAGACAACTCCCTCAAAAAACCAGACACAATTAGCAACCCTTGCCCATATCTGGCCCATGGGAGGAAGCTCCTATTAGTCAGAAGACAAGACACTTGCTGTTCTCACCTTCTCGGCACACTGTCCTTCTCATACCAAGCATCTGCCAGCTCATTACCGACGACTATGCCTGCCACACTTGGATCAGCTTTCCCACGGGCAAGCTGCAGCCACAGTCAATCAAATCAGCAGTTCGATAAGATTTGCAGGGATGTCCTGGGAACTGACTGCATGCACACAGTACTTGGAGCACTGCCAGACAGCGAGGACATTTGTTACAGAAGGAAAACCTTTTGGCCCAATGACTATTCAACTGTTTTATCATCTTCTAAAGCAGAGGGTCCCTAACTGGGTGGGTGGGGGTACACAATGACATCATCGGGGTTGGGGGGGGGGGGGGGGTACACAAGGAGGACACTGGCTGTAACTCACTACAGGTCAAAACCACATTTTCTCCATTGGTGCCACACTCTCAGGCAGCCTCTCCACATTCCAGCTCACGGGTATCTTCAATACTCCTCCGTTGCATAGAATCTAAAATAAAATTAATTAGAAGGAGTTTCTATCTGAAGGCAGCATTTTAGGCGATCGATGGCAGAAGTGTGAGGGCGGGGCAATTGGTCAAGTGACAAAACCTCCCGGAATACGTTCCACCAGGAGCTGGCTACCCCAGTGTGGGTGAAGATTTATTGATCAGTGCATTCCAACCGCACGGCCTTCACACCGGGGGGATAGCGGCAAGTAACGATTTCCCCACATGGAGCTTGTATGAAATCAGGAAGTTTGTGTTTTGTGGCAGGGACAGCCCATGCCAGGAAGTACAGGTCACTGTTTAGTCACCGTCTCCAGCCTGCCTTGTGCATCAGTGACATCTGCTGGCAACACACCAGCCCTGCGAGAACTCAAGGAACCGGGTGGGGTGGGTTCCTGAAGTCTGTCATTTGTGGTGAAATCAAACATGCACAAAAGGAAAATCTTTAAAACTCTTGCTACGAAGAGCAAAAGGAAACCTCGTCGCTTATATAGTCAACCATCCCCTAAATTTCCCCGGAACAAGGCTCCTCCTTGCCTTTTAGTCAGACCTGCTCATCCTTCAATAATAAAAACAGAAAATGCTGGAAATACTCAGGTCAGGCAGCATCAGTGGAGAGAGAAAGAGAGTTAATGTTTCAGCACTTGTTGAATATCTGTTACATCTCCGGCTTTTTTCCAGTTCTGACGAAGGGTCATCGACCTGAAACATTAACTGTTTCTCTCTCTCCACAGATGCTGCCTGACCTGCTGAGTATTTCCAGCATTTTCTGTTTTTATTTCAGATTTCCAGCATCCGCAGTATTTTGCTTTTGTGCTCATTCTTCATAAGGATTTGAAATGGTTCTCGTGGAATAGGGAGGCAAAAGGAAAGCCGGCATTAAACCAACTAACCTCCACTGCTCTGGTGGATCCCGAGCTACTGGCCCGGACTTGGAACAAGCGATTTTCTGCCGGCGCGGTCTGGCCGTCTTCCCGAGAGGTGCCACCTTTGTAAACCACCATTGGCTTTCCTCCAAACATGCTCATCAGATGGGCCGGCTCCTTGCCCTGGACCACACGCACCTGTTGAGTGACGAGAGAAGAAACAGTTACTCTTACATACGGACAGGACACTGAAAAAAAAAGTGAAGGTGGTTATGGGGAAATCCGGCCTTGCAGAGATCAATTACTAACATGATCTAATACACTGTTTTAATCTTAGGAAAGCCAATCTGTGCAACCCACCCAATTAATAGGTGTACTGTAATATGAAGCATTACATAGAGTGGCCCATAGAATCTCAGACTGGACCATTCTGACCTTTAAAACTGCCCAGGTTTTGGGCTGAATTCCCACCTTCTAACACTTGCTAGCCTTGATTCTCCCCAAAGCCTTTCCACCATCTACAAGGCACAAGTCAGGAATGTGATTGCATACTCTTCACTTGCCTGGATGAGTGCAGCTCCAACACCACAAGAAGCTCGACACCATCCAGGACAAAGCAGCCCGCTTGATTGGCACCCCATCCACCACCTTAAACATTCACTCCCTCCACCACAGGCGTACCATGGCTGCAGTGTGTACCATCTACAAGATGCACTGCAGCAACTCGCCAAGGCTTCTTCAGCAGCACCTCCCAAACTCGCGGCCTCTTCCACCTAGATGGAAGAGGGCAGCAGGCGCATGGGAACACCACCACCTCCAAGTCACACGCCATCCTGACTTAGAAGTATATCGCCGATCCTTCATCGTCGCTGGGTCAAAATCCTGGAACTTCCTACCTAACCGTACTGTGGGAGTCCCTTCATCACACGGACTGCAGAGGTGGCTCACCACCACCTTCTCAAGGCCAGCAACGCCTACATCCCATAAATGAATAAAAAAAAGTTTAAAGTTGGTGTTTCTCCTTGTACTGGGTAGCAATGTGGGATATCATTGGTTTGATCACATACAGAGCCCGTGACTGCTCGTCAGAAACTTCATCACTGGTCCTTGTTCCAAACGGTGGGCTTGGGGGGGCAAGCAACTTATTTTGCTTTCTTAAATTTCCATCTGGATCTGGACCTACTGTCACTTGAAGCAAGAACAGCGCCAGTGCTCAATTGTGGTGCCATGAGCTACTTGCACATGGGCCGTGCCCACATTTGCCCAGGTGAATTCCTGTTTTCAGCAGGAGGGGCCAAATGGAGGCCTGGCACATTCCTGCTGGGTTTTTAAAAAAATTTAAATATTCGCTTCTGGGATTAGTTACAAAGTGCCTGCCCTTCAGGACCAGACAACAATGTGCACTGCGAGGGAAAGAACAAATAGAAAATAAGGGGTTTAGATACTGATGTATCTATTAAAGCGCGTACATGGTCAGTGCCTTTTCCTCCCAAACTGAACGTTGTAAACTAGATGGTTGATTGGACAGACAGATCCACCAATGAACTCAGCCCATGTTGATGTGGTGATGCTGCTGCACAGAATGCCAGGGCATGACTTTCAGCCGTGCCATTTTCCCCACCGGCGTTGGGCTGCCCGAGGAGATGGGAAAGCAGAAGTTGCCCCAGGAGAGAGAAGGAAAAAAAAAAACCCCAGAAGGGAGAGTTTATCCCACAACCATCTCGCATACGTCCTGGCAACCGGCTGCACAGGAGCAGTGTTGGAGGCTTGAAAGCCAAGCTGCTCACACTCAAGTGGTGGCCAACCATGGCGTGTTTGGGAGGGCAGTGGTGGCCAACCATGGCATGTGGGGAAGGGGGGGGGTGCGGTTTGAAAACAGAAGGATCAGAGCTCCGATAAGAAAAAATAAACTAGCTCATGATATTAATATTTTCCAGCACCCGCTAGGGCACATTTCTCAGTAAACCATGCCTCGTGATTGTTTACGATCCCCTTCTATAATCCCTGGAGAGGCCGTGTCATTGAAAGGGAAAAACGAGAGAGAGAGACACACAAACAGTGCAGCAGTAGTGTGTTTGGAACAATTCAAGAAAGAGTAAAATAAAAAAGGAATTTCGAAGCAGTAGCTTAAATCAGACAGGAAACAACTGAGATTAGTCACCGAAAAACAAGCTCTAAGTGCAGAACTGACCCATGCAAAGAGAGAAAGATGGCAGAGACGGTGTCCTTAAAGCAACACTAAAGTTAGGTGGAGCCTGGTTTCCTGTTCGTACAAATCAAACACATCCCACACTTGTAACCGGTCACTGCCATAGTCCCAGTGTCAATGTAAAAGTGCCTAATATCAGTACAGTGGAATCCCTGCAACAAGTCACAGGTAGGAAACAGACAGAACAGGTGTAAAGTGGTGACTGTGCCATGACAGAGTGTGGAAGGAGCTGGCCTGGAACTTATGTTAATAATTCACCTGGACATCAGTTCACATGCGGGCATGTGCAAGGCTTGATTGTAGGCATAAACCCGATTAAAGCTGATAATTAGCCACCCCCCCCCCTCCCCGAGAGAGATGAATTAAGAGGTTAAAGTCAACAATGGTAGACTGCTGTGTGGTGCTGCTGTTGCAGTCACTCTTCTGCTACAGGGAGCACTTGATGGGAAACATCAATATAGATCACGCCTTCAGTCAACTGCCACGTACAGGCAGCTGAACAAAACCCCATTGGGGAGCAGGCACCGAGGGGGTACGTCAGCTGATTTTAGCATTATGCCGTGAAGACAACTGTAATAGCTCATGATTTACTGAAGTAATTGGTTTGTTCCTGCCATTAAACCTGAAGTTTGCAGGTTCTGATCACTCGGTTCTACTTTTGATCTGAAAAGCACCAATTTTCTTGTAGCGGATTTCATGCCATTTTCCTAACACGAATTCAGAAAGAACAAAAACAATAGAAAGCTTCCAGCACCCATATCAGAGAACAGGATTTCCTGGGCTATGTCAAATGCTGCATTTCAAATCAAGAAATTCTGATAATCGGATAAAAGTCAGAAACCTGAAATTCTGACGGAGCCTGTAACATGCTCACAGTTGTATTAAAATATAAAAGAAATTCCCTCTATTAAACTACATGTTTGTTTCCCAGTGCGGGGGGTGGGGGGGGGGGGGGGGGGCGCGTTGCCATTATTGCCGTCACTGTTTCCACTGAGTCTTGCTCTGTGATTAGATGCTCCCTTTAAGCTGCTCGGCCACGCAGCGCTCCGAAGCTCCCGCGCAGCCAGCTCACCCGCATTTTGGGGAAAAACCCTCACGTGCGCCGTATGGGGCACGCACCCCCCACCCCAAAAATAAATTAAGGGAACATTGCTCCATTCTCCAGAGTTTGGGGCCAAGGCAGGGGAAGGGAGTCAAGATACAGATCAGCCGTGACCTCACTGAATGCCAGAACAGACTCGAGGGGCTGAATGGCCAACTCCTGTAACTAGGTTCTGCTGTGAGGATCCGTCTGTCTTCCATCACAGCCAGAGGTTACTCTGTTGGGTTCTGCTTCCTCACTCGTGATAATATATCAGCTACTTGCCTGTACATTATGAAACTAGCGCCTGACGCATACAAATTATAGTATCCAACTGACCTTACAAAAAGACTCCTTCCCATTACAGTCAAATTATTTTTTTTGTTGCAATTTCTGGGCCTTTGTGCAAATAGCAACTGTTTTTTTTTTGGTTCATTGCTGATGCCAACTACAAAAAAGCTCTACTCCCAAATTCAAACAGGGATGAAAAAGTATTAATAGGCAATGGCCCACATTTAAAAAAAAAAAGAGGGGGTGGAGAAGAGAAAAAAGTTTTTTTAAATATTTCTGCCCACTAATTTGAATTCTCACAGGATAACTGAAAACAATTATAACCCAACTTCTGTATGCACAAGAGTTTAGCTGTAGATCTCCCATTAGATTCCCTCCCAGTCAGGAGCAAGTGAAATTCCCTCGGTGCATTAGTGAGGCTGTAAAAGTCTGGGGGGAAACTGCAGCTTCTGAAGCTCCATCTAGTGGAAGTAGTAAGCGGCTGCGGGTGTGCCCAAATAAGGACTGCATCACATACAAAGCAGATTGAACACATCACACAGATGCACAATAAGAAGTCTATCTTTAGTCAAAAAGCTGGGAGTGGCAGTGGGTTGGAATTCTATCGCCCCCGTGGGATCGAGATGCCAGCCTTGACTAGTGGAATGCCTTTGTTGGCTATGGTCAAAAGTGAAGTGGCCAGTTTTAACCCTAATGGGCACAGATAACTGGCACAACTGCCAAAAAGATCAAAAGCTTTAAAAAAAAAAAAAAAAATTAGCATTTGTGCCAGTGTATGGACACTCAACACAATTACAAAATTCCTCTGGCATTGTAAACGGCAGTGTTAGTGCATTTAAAACAAATGGGATACCATCACTGTTAAATTAGGACTGAGGAATGTCGTTCAAATTCCTCAAGTATTCCAGGGCCAATAACCCAAACAGTAAATCCTAGCCTTCGACTAACAGCTTCACTCAAGAGAAACAAGGAAGGCGAGGTGAAAAATGCAGCGAGATGGGCTTTTCCTTCTCATGTTGGGGTGGAGGCCGAGACAGAACAGAGAGCTTCACTCTGAATCTAACCACTGCTGGATTTCAATTGGAAGCTCCCAGTGCCGACACTGGCTGCCAAAATTAGAAAAGGGTTTAAACTTCACAGCACCGACACCACCCTTTTTCCTTCTAAAACCCCACCCACGTTAACATGCGAGGGGGGAATTGGAGGCAAGCAAAACAAAAAACAAAATGGTACACTGACGTGATCAGAGGATCAGCTACATATTTAATCTTTCAGGAGGCCAGACAGACGACATCAATGGATGCAAAGGGAAAGGCATTCCATCTACAGCTGCCAGTCTACACTCTACTTTGCTGGTGATAAAACAGCTGTTCACTCAGAGTGCTTGACAAAGAAAGCAGCGACATAAGGCCAACTCAAGCATGCACTACTGCCCCATGCCTGCTAGGCTCATGGTTAGAGACACAAATGCACTTCAACTTTCTACTAGTCCCGCATCACTCAAAGCCAAGGGGGCCACGATCTACAGCGAGCCGGTGCAGATACCTGGTTAACGATTCGGGAACCGTCAGGTCCCTGCGGGGAATTAGGAATTCAGTCAGTCAGCAATGAAGTCCTGCTTCTTGAATGCAAACAGTTATTTTGTTAAAAAGAGCCCGGTTTTTGCAGTTTGCACTGAACTCGGTCTGACCATAAACCTGCGATAGTGAACACAACACCGTAAACGGATCCTTCCTATTCCACTTATTGTAAACACCACTGTGGTCAAATCTAGTCGCCTTTATAAAAGTTCTGCTGTGACCGAGGAACTCTGAATTAAACCACTGTGCAAGACTGGAAGGAGAGAGAAATTGTCTGTTCAGAGTTATTTCTCACACAAACTGGTAGGTCTGTCTGACCTTTATTCTTTTGACGTGATCTAATGACTGGTGTGTGTGTTTGCACAAATGTGCATGTTTAAACTTAATGATATTGGCGCTCATTTTCATTGCAAAGCATCACTGGAACACTACCGCACAGCACTGTGGAAGCACCTTCACCTCATGGGACTGGTTTAAGGCGGCGGCACACCACTACCTTCTCAAGGGCAACAAGGGTTGGGCAATAAATTGCTGGCCTTGCCAGCGACACCCATATCCCGAGATAGATACAGGTATAAACACTTGGTGTATGAAAGGGAGCCCCATGTGCTCACACACCTTCCCAATTGTGAAGAAGGATCTTGCTCTGGTTCTTTTGCTTTCAGATGCTGACCGTCGCACGGTTCATTTCCAGCATTGTTTATTTTAACAAATATTTCCTTTTCCACCCCCACCCCCCCTTTTCTCTTTTGAAAACAGGCTTCATGTCACGAGACTGAAGAGGAGAAAGTAAGGACTCGGATTTAACCAAGAAAGCATTATCCATTTCAAACCCAGCGAGGACCTCCATTACAAAAGCACTTTGAAAGCAAGTAGACCGGCTTCACTCATGGAGGAGGCAGCTGACGGGCACTCAACAGCAACCAAGAAACCATCCATTTGTTTAATGGATGGTACAAAGTGTTTACTAAAGTGAAAGGATAAATCTTGGATGTTATTTTCTGAAGTATTTGCATAGTCTGTTGCAGAATGAGAGCCTGGTTTAAACCCCAGTGAATGGGGTAGGGGTGGATTATTTGGTAAAAGTCTGACATTCCCCACAATGAATTCGATGGTCAGGAGATTACTGTCCTACAAAAGCAGTGATGTGGCATGTCAGCTGCGGCTCAGTGGGTAGAACACTCGCCTCAGAAGGTTGTGGGTTCAAGTCCCACTCCAGCGATTTGTGCACGAAAAGCTAGGCTGACACTCCACTGCAGTGCTGAGGGAGTGCGGCACTGTCGGAGGTGCTGTCTTTCGGATGAGACGTAAAACCGAGGCCCCGTCTGCTCGCTCAGGTGGACATGGCACTATTTCAAAGGGCAGGGGAGTTATCCCTAGTGTCCTGGCCAATATTTATCCCTTAACAAACAGATTATCTGGACATTATCACATTGCTGTTTGAGAGAGCTTGCTACGCACAAATTGGCTGCCACGTTTCTTACATTACAACAGCGACTCCACTTCAAAAAGTACTTCATTGGCTGTAAAGTGCTTCGACACGTCCGGTGGTCGTGAAAGGCGCTATAGAGATGCAAGTCTTTCTTTTATGTTTGACTTTGCCTTCTTACTTCCTCACTTAAAAGCACTTGGTATTTGATAGAAAGAAGAACTCTGACGCGAAGTTGTTCAGGTGACGGGGACAGTAGGAGGGGATGGTGCTCTGTGCAATGCAGAGTTCCTCAGGCTACAGCAGGGACACAGTAAAACCTGCGCATAAACACTGCGACGGAGAATGTGAAAAGTGCAAACATTGATTGGTGCCTAAACCAGAGAAATGGATGGGGAATCCCTCCATCCTCTTATTTAATGACACCTGTGAAGACATTTAATAATAGAATTTAAATGTATCTGGCTGCTCGGCTTCAGCACTCTAGTTTCTGGTGGCCATGCAAATCGAGATTTAAACAGCAAAACAAAAACAAAAACCCAAACCGTAGAATTAAATGGTTGGTGTCTGCAGTGCTTGATGTGCACAAACACAAACAATAAAAATAATTGATGCCCTGTAGAGCTGGCTGGCTGAAGAGCCAAACGTGTAATTAAGGCAGCGCCACTGAATGACCTGCTGCACTCGCCTACCGAGCCCGGTCATGGGACTGACACTCGGCATAAACAAGCTAGGAGAAAACAGTTGTACAATTGTTTAATTCGGATTGCTTTCTTTGAGTGTGGTCGGTGCATTCTTCTGCACCAGAAACATTTTAGCCTAAAAATTAATGTCTCCCATACTAAAATGGCCAAAAAACACTTGTCTTTGTAATGATTTAAAATAAACCGATGCGACGCCTGCATTCATTTACTAAGATCGGGGATGGCAATTTACAGGCCGTTTCCAACGTACTTCAACTCTTTTGCGCTAGAAAGATTTTTTTTTTTTTTTACCTGGACTGGACCGCCTCCCAGCTCCTCGTCCAGCTGGGCGGTCAAGATGGCAGCAGCACCCATTTCATCTTGTGACGAATCACCTCCCAGCCTGGAAAACAAAAAAGCCAACAAGTTGACCAGTGGACTAGACTCTAGTTGGCTCCCCTGGTGCCTCAGTGGCTAAACACACCTTGCGGACTGACCTCCGCAAGATCCTGCAAATCCATTGGCAGGATAGGCGCACCAACATCAGTGTTATTGCTCAGGCCAACATCGAAGCTTTGACCACACTCGATCAGCTCTGATGGACAGGTCACATCATCCGCATGCCCAATACGAGACTCCCAAAACAAGCGCTCTACTCGGAGCTCCGATGCGGCAAGAGAGCCCCAGGTGGGCAGAGGAAACGCTTCAAGGACACCCTCAAAGCCTCCTTGAAAAAGTGCAACATCCCCATCGACACCTGGGAATCCCTGGCCCAAGACCGCACAAAGTGGAGGAGAAGCATCCGGGAAGGTGCCGAACACCTCAAGTCTCTTCGCCGGGAGCAAGCGGAAGGAGCGCACATCAACCCAACCACCATCTGCCCCACCTGTGACAGAGGCTGTAGGTCCCTCATTGGACTCATCAGTCACCTGAGAACTCATTTTTAATGTGGAAGCAAGTCATCCTCAGTTCCAAGGGACTGCCTAAGAAGAAGAAACACACCTACTGGCGCAGTACCGAAGACACCCCCAGCTTCAGTCCTCAGTTTGCGCGGAGCTAGCTGGGGGGGGGGGGGGGGGAGGGAGTCGGGACTGTGGCCACCGATGGGTGCTGGAAGAGAGATGGCGGAGAGGATGAAGAAGAGAAAGAGAGTCTTTGGATTGCAAATTAAACGTCACCAAGTGCAATATCTTAATCAACAACCCATTACTGCCATGAATGGTGGGGCGTTGGCGTGACTCTCTGGTCAGTTGTCAGAAACAGTCAGTTCTCACGATCAGGGTAATGAATATGCTTAGCGTTTAATAAACATCAAATTGCTCTTTCCTCAATCCAGGAACAGGTGCAGTTACTGCACGGCTAGGTGGCAGCACTGGGCACATTATCGACTGTGTAAAGTGTCATTTCACTGGGAACAGATGAACTCCATTCCTTTTATTAAAGAGCATAACACCTTCACATTAAAAGTTTTTCCATTTAAAAAAACCCTTCAGTAGATGAGGCAGCGACAGATCGATGCCAAAGGTCCCGGAGAATCTGCAAAGCTAATTAGCATTTACCATAAAAGGGAACGGACAGAATTTAGGCAGGAAAAAAATCACTACTGCAAGAGACCTCAAACACCAGAGAACACATTAAAAACAATGACATTTTGGAGTAAGAGAAGTCAGCAGACTTTTGAAATAAATTACCAGCGAAGGCCATTGAAATTAACGGTGTCAATAGGTTTCAGGAGGCAATTCGATGGGTTTCTATAGGAAGAAGGGATTGAGGAACAGGTTGAGGAAGCAGACAGGTGAGGCTGATCTATATCAATGACATGAACTTACTGACCAGACAGGCCTTCTAGACCTGAAACTTATTTTCTAAACTTTTTTTGATTCTCTTCAAATATTTGGTCATCAGCGGAGTTGAGCCGACTTGACCAAGGTCCTGCCCTGCCAACTCTACTCTTTCACAGACCTGCGCCAAAGTCGTAAAGCACAGCGGATCCCAGTCAGGCCAGACCTGGGGAGAAGGGTCTTGCGATGCATGGGGCCGGAACAAGCTGCATCATTGGGGCAGGAATCTTCAGCTCCACATCAAGTAGAGAGAGAGAGGGGGAAGCACTCTCTCCATTCACTAATTGAATCAAAGGGGTTACTTGGCACTTGTAGGGTTGCAAACGCTGCTGTCTGTCTTTTTTTTAATAAAACGGTCTCCATTTGAGTCGGCACATCTGCTTGGCAGAGGTCCGCTTCCAGGGGTTTTAGGATCTTGAGAATTACACTAGCTTCTCAAATCAACTAGCAATGGAGCAGATCATCAATATTAAAAATTCCTGCGCATATTAGAGCAACAGCCATTTCTTCCGTACCTAGGCCCCACCATACTCCATGATAGATCAGAAGTTGCCTCCCCCACTCTCTACTCCTTGTGCAAGCACTGATTCATGCCGAGGTACAGTTCCCATAAGCTCGAGGTGATCCCTGGGATCTCAGACAAGTGATCATTCTTCACAAGCAATGGGGAGGAACTCCCACCAGCAATGCCATAGGAACAACCATCGCCTCCAAGTCACACTCCAGCCTGACTGGAGACTTATTTCACCCTTGCCAGGACGATACTCTTGAATTCCCTACCCCAACACCATTGTGGCAACACCATCACATGGGCTGGCGGTGGTTCCAGGAAAAGGTTCACTCCCACCTTTTCAGGGCAGCTAGGTATGGGCAATAAATGCAGCCTTGCCCCCCACCCCGAGCAGAATGTGTTTACAAAGGCTTGATCTTGCCCTCACCGGACATCCACAAGCAGGTATTTTATCAGCAAGGGGCACTGAATAACAAATCAGGAAAAAAAGACACTAATTAATTTCCCCCTTCCACACCCAGGGCCACTTGAACCAGGAATAAAGACTGAATGAATTTTCATTAAACTAGTGCCCTTCACATACATACTGGAGACACCCCAAAGTTGTGAAGCATCGTCATGGTTACATTGGTGAATACAGCAGCCAATCGTCTCACAGCAAAGTCCCACCAACAGCAAGCGAGAGGAATGGTCAGTGAATCTCTCTTTCGGTGGTGTTGGTTGAGTGAGTAATACTGGCCAGCACACTGGAAGAAATCTCCAAAACACAGGGTCTTTTACATCTGGCTGAGGCCACCTCAGCTTAAACTGCAGCGGAGACCAAGAGTGCAACCAAGAACCGCCCTGGTGTGTGCCGCAGCGAGCACTTGCCCACCGAGGCATCAGGGACACGCCAAAGACTTTTTTTTTTTTTTTTTAAACCCAAAAGAAAAAAAGTATCCGATAAAGCTTTTCAACAGCTTACCAGTAATAGATGATGTGACCCTGTCTTCCAGAGAAGGTGTAAGCGTATTGGATAATGTAGCAGTCTCCTCCGTAGAACTGGCCGTGAGTGCTCGGGTCGACGGACACTTTGTCGCTGCCTTCGATGCGCCAGATCTGGAAGTTTCAGTTTGATTTATTGTTGGTCCCATCAAGGCAGCATTTTATCCCTTTTCTTCCCAGTCCCCACCACCCCATCCTCCCAAAGGCAGCGGCCCACGTTGGGAGCAGCGACAGCCTTAGTGCATTGACCACTGGCCATTCGTCATGTACGAGCCAACACAGCGAGCGGCTGCTCAAACTACATTCAGCCCTAGTCAGGCGCAGATACACTCCACTTCCAGCAAAGGGGGGGGGGGGGGGAGCCCCACTGACTTGCAGTACACAGTGGCTGCTCCCTTCTCTGGCCTGGGAACACAGAGGCCAAATTATAGTCCCCTCACTGCCGTCCTTGCTAAGATCAACTAGCTTATCACGGATCAAGCACAGAACCCGTGGTCTGTGGGACCAGTACTGCGCCAGGCTAATGGTGCTAATAATTCTGATACTGCCCCCAGTGAGACTTCCCAGTCAGCTTTCATTTCCTGCCCAGAGTGTAGATGGGCCAACCTACTCTAAAGCATCTACTGCCAGGAGATGCACGAGACCAGCCGAGGATGGCTCTTTGTCTGATTCTTATCCATCTCTCTACAGCAGCAGCCCTTAGAGAAGAAACTCAGCAACAAGGCCATGTCCTACCATTCACAGTGGTGCCATGGCACCAACCCCTTACTTGTTCTAGTTTAACTGGATCCAGCAATAAATGCACAATAAAAGCATTACATTCAAAGTAAAACAAAAGTTTATAAAGTCTACACAGTCGCTACTTTCTTTAATAAAAAAAGTCTGGTTTGCGAAACAGAAATCTTAGATTTCATCTTGCACACTTCAAACTCTTTGCCAAGCAGGTACTTGCCTATCTGCACTTACATGGTCATCTGGACCTCAATATAAAATCTGCCATCCCCTTTGACAATGGTACACAGTAACTTACTCAGGAGTAATGCAGTCCTGTGATGTACACTTACATGAAGATATTTAGGGTCTGAAGACACCCAAATCTAATATGAGCACACAATATTGGTTTCCAAATATCAGTGGAGTAACTGTTGGTGCAGTAATGTGTCCAGAGAAAGACACGGGTTTAGGGCTAGGACAGGAGAGGTTTGACTTGCTGGGCAAGGCGAGGGGGGGGGGGGCGGGGGGGGGGGGGGGGGGGGGCGCGGTGGGGTGGGTGATAAGCAGCAGAGGCAGCTAAACAGATGGTCTCAATCTTCTTGACAAATATCCATGAGCTCCTTCTACCTGCTGTTGGAAGGGGAGGAGATGACAGGGGGCCAGGGAGAGGAGTGGAAGGAGGGGGCTAGTACTGGAAATAAGCCACCGGAGGTCATCTTCACTCTCCAGGATAATTCGGGAGCAGTGAGCAGTTTTGGCAAAGGAGAATGAAGCACAGCCACGCTTGACGTGGTCCAGCCAGATCTGATGATGGATGGCTAAACCAGTTGTGCACCAGATATGCTCAAGTCTACGTCCACTGGATTTGAGGGAGCAAAGATGGGAACCATATCAGGGGAACAGAATTAAAGTTATTTGCTGGGATCAAAGCCATTGAAAGGAGGGAGGGTGAGTGAGTGATTGAGAGAAGATTGATGGCTGCCGACGTATCACAGCAAATGGAGGGCCGAAAGCTAAATGGTTGGGTTTGAAAGTTCACACTCCAGTTAAGCATCGTGGGACATTTCACTACATTAAAGACGCTATGTAAATGCAAATTGTTGTTGAAAGTGCGTTGCCAGTGACAGGGATCCTTCTGCAGTGCAAATTGGAATGACGAGCCTTCATTACACAGTTGGGCAACACATCTACATCAAGTGCTAGACTCGGAGTTATGAATGGGTTTCCTACAAGCAGACTTTGTATACAGCACAGCCTGCATGCTCAGCTCGTGCCTCTCTAGGTCACCATGAGTGAGGGGTTTGGTGTTTTACCGTTTTCTCTCCAGACCCATCGTCCACCATTCCGTACTGGGCAGCCATGGCAGGAGACTCGTGCAAAGTCGCAGCATCAAAAGGCACTTTTTCAATCTTGGCGATTTGCCCGGATATGTAGCAGGTTCCCAGTCCCTCGGTCTGATACAGGTCAACCCAGTTCTTGAAGAATTGCTTGAACAGTGGAGTCTCGCCAGTCTCGGGCAGAATCTGGACCTAAGAGACAGAATATTCACAGAATCACAGAAACCCCACAGTGCAAATAGAGGCCATTTCGGCCCATCAAGCCTGCACCGACACATATCCCACCCGATCCCCGTAACCCCTACACCAACACATATCCCACCCTATCCCCGTAACCCCACGTATTTAATCCCCCTAACACACTAAAGGTCAATTTATCATAGCCAATCAACCTAACCCGCACATCTTTGGACTGTGGGAGGAAACCGGAGCACCCGGAGGAAACCCACGCAAACACGGGGAGAATGTGCAAACTCCACACAGACAGTCACCCGAGGCCGGATTTGAACCCGGGTCCCTGGCGCTGTGAGGCAACAGTGCTAACCACTATGCCACCGTGGAGATGTTTAATACAACATCCTGGTTTATACCCGACTGGAAATGTAAATTTTCCACACACACTGTTAAAATCAGCTTTCCTCTGGACGGCCAAGATGAAAATCTAATCGTTACAAACATTTCTATCAAAATCAAATTCCTATCACACTGGCGACACAAACAGAATACTCGGGGGGACCCTTGGCTATAAAATGGGTTAACTTCTGGCCTGTTGTTGCTGGAGTAAATTCCAAATCCTTCCTTGGCAGTGAGCATTCCCAGCCTCAAACTTTCCAACACCCCACAGACATTTTCCAGGCTTTCTTTGGCAAGCATTTTTAAACTAACATTTTGAAGGAAGTAGGGTCCATAGCTCGAAGGGCTCAGGGACTCTGCTGCCCGTGTTTGACACAAGCACTCCGGCGTATCTTACCTGGGTGTATTTGGGATACCCCATTTTCATAATAAAGTCTTCAGCACCCTTCAGGGCAGCTTTCCGTTCTTCTGGATTAGCTTTTTTACCTTTACATTTCACAACAAAAAAAAGACATTAAGAATTCCTTTCTCCTCCCCTCACTGGAACTTGAGCAATAATTTCATATCAGATCAAAGCAACACTCACTGGAGGCAAAAGGAGACAGAAATGTCTCCAATTTAAAAAAAAAGATAGGATTCTTGTGAGATCAGTGGTTATGTTACTGGACTAGTAATCCAGAGAACAAGAGTCCAAATCCCACCGTGGTACTTTGAGAATTTGAATCCCGTTTAAAAAAAAGCACCCTCAGTAAAACAATGAAACTAATGAGAGAGAGTCCAAACGTTACCTTCACGAGCCAGTCGACTCAAACTGCTACAGACTGCAGCAGTTCAAGGCGGCGGCTCATCACCACCTTCACAGGGCAACAGAGGATAGGCAATAAATGCTGGTGCACACATTCAGAGACTGATCTATTACATTTTTTTTAAAAAGGTTTCAAGTACTTAATGCCCCCCTGCACCACAACTGCTGCTGAATTCAGTTATTATCTCCCTTTCCATTTCTCCTTCAAACAGTAACACAGCTAATGTGGACTCCTCCTCACTCTCAGGACATGCAGTCACCAGATCATCATGATGTTGCAGATACATAAAATGTACAACATAGAAACAGGCCATTCAGCCCAACTGGTGTGTATGCTCCACATGAGCCCCCTCCCACCTTCTAACCCCATCGGCATATCAATATAGGGGTTGCAACGAGTGGTCTCCTATTACACACGCAAAGTGAAGACAAAGAACACAGAAGCTTGATGTTTCTACCCCAAAACTTGGCCAAATATTTTTTTTTTTTTTTTTTTTAAATTAAATAAATGCCTTAAACCTGCAGTTAATCTAACATCACAACTCGCCGACTTGGCTCTTCAAACCTTTCCACACGAAGATCTTCCCATTGGATCCATTGTCCAGGATGAAGCTGTCTTCAGATTCCAACGTGCTCTGTTTAAATGGGTTCTCTGCAGACACCAGGTTTATCTGAACTTCACCCCCAGAGGCATTTGAAACCTGTAAAGAGAGACAGCAAGACCATTACAGTCAGAAGTTAATCAGCCAAGAATACCATCCTATAAAAAAGGAACTGGCCTTTTTTGTGACATAACCACAGAGAATTGAGCAAGGCCATGTTAAAAGCTGTTTCAATTGTTGCCCCAAATTCGTGTCTTATTATTGTCCATGATAAACCTGGAGTTTACCTTCTCCTGGCTCAGAGAGGGAATAGAATCAAGGAGATGCGTTATACTATAATGGCGATTCAGGAACTCCTGTCACGAGTGACATGACAGCCTGTTTAGATTGCACAACCACCTCTCCCTCCCTGGTAGCAAAGGTGGTCTGTGCAGGGGCAGGCAACTGCATTACTGATCTGTATGAGTGGGCAGAGAGCTCAGGCTACCGGCTGACAAAAAAGTGGCTGTGAGAAGCAGCTCATGGCTCCGACAGTGACGTTGTACATTAGGGATAGGACTGCTGCCTTTCAGAGGAGAGCTGGAAAGCCAACGCGAGGCTGCAATCAAGAGCACTGCTGCGATATAAAAAAGGTGGGGGGGGGGGGCAGGTCGAAGTTTTTTCTCCTGAAGGAGGTTCCAGATCTGGTCACTAGAAGGGAGGGAAGCAAAAAACACACAGCTGGCTGCTTCCACGTCCATACCTGCAGCAGCCACCCTGCTACACAGTTACAGGCCTGGGGAGCAGGTCCCCTCAGCCTGGTGCATGCAGTGCCTTGGCAGGGCGAGACCCAAGAGATATAAAAGTAGATAAAGATTTTAGAATGCGATTATCCATGTGGCTCAATCGACAAGTGCACGATACAAGTGCACGATATGATGGAGCACTGACCCATACAGACCAAGGTGGTACTAGAGTCAATCAATGGCCCAAGTTAACAATAAAAGGGGCACCAATGGAGGCAATACAACTAGCCTCACTGACTGAGTTGGTATTGGGGGTGGTGAAGATAATTGTATGGGTCTCCAGCCTGCTGGCTATCCAACCACCACTACAGGGGAAGCACACAGCAGGTAAGGACAGGACCAGGTTCAGCCGTGATGGCCCTCATGTCCAAATAATGCACAAGACGAGGTGCCCTAGAGCCACCGCCTTTCATCGACTGCTAGCACAAACCAGCACCATCTGAAGGGGTTTGGGGGGGGGGGGGGGGGGGGGGGGGGGGTGGGGAAGTGAGGTGGAAGGTTGAAGTTATTCTTCAAGTTGAAACCAAAACATATCCAGAAGACGACGACCTCAGATGTTAACCATACTCAACAGTTTCTGAAGTAATCGTTTGTGTACTGGAATGACAAGTCTGGTCGAGTGCACACCTCGCTCTCAAAACAGCTCAGGGCTCATTGCTTCAGGCAAGTTGGCAACTCTCAGCCCAGCACCGAGGAACCAGTTCACTCTCGAGTTTGTACTTGTACTTGTACATTGATGGGCAGCAAGTATCAACCTAGAATCAGAGACCGCTGGGTGCGCAGGACTGCAACGAGGCAAGCACTTTGACTGCATCATAATCAGCCATGATCTCATTAAATGGCAGAGCAGGCTCGAGGGGCCGAAATGCCTACTCCTGCTCCTATCTTCTATGTCTATGTTTCTATGCATCATAATTCCAATCGGAGTCTATTACCAAGAAACCCTCCAAATTAGTCGCATTCTTGTATAAAGCCCAGAGCTCAACTCCTTCTGTAACCCAAATTAAATTAGAAAGTCTAGCTTAAAAAAGGGATATTTACTATTTTACAAGTTACTTTGCAAATATTCAAAAAAAATGCCACAGAAACACACACACTGAATGGTCCGACAGAAACTGTTGCATTAACAAAGCGGAGATGCAGGATCTCTCCGAGCTGCACGGGGAATATACCAACAACGGTCCAGTGCAGGCAACTGTGCCATAACTGGAAATTCCAGCATTGGGGTTAAACCTGCTCGTACTGAAGGTTACATCACTACAGGGTTTTATGCAAACACTCCACTGTAGTGTATGTAACTGTTCTACCTTTAAGAGAACTATTTTAGGTGTGGCACTACTTTATCCTGGCTGCTGTATACTGTAATACCGACGGTGACCACACCGGTATATAAGTGCTGTGGCAGAATTTATTGGGCAGATTCGCCCTGACCTTCGAATAGTAAAGTCCTGTTTAAGTTACTCTTGTAGTCTGTGTATTACTTCGCTATACAACCCACAGACTTTACATCCACAAAGATACGTGGCTTATTTGGAGGATTTCTTGGCGATAGGCCCAGATTCAAATTACGATGCAGCCAAAATGCTGACCCGACTGCATGGTCACATGCACCCGAGAGGCTCCCAATTCTCTTCTGGGTTCAACATTTGAGTGGTTTAAATAAGTTTAGTGCTCCATTGACCCTTTTCACCAGACCAGTCTCTATCTAGTTGGATACCCATCTGTACTATTACAGCATTGCTGCTGCTGCTGCTTGTATTTATACAGCACCTTTAACATAGTAAAATGTCCCAAGACGCTTCACAGGAGTATTAAGAGACAAAAATGATATTGAACCATGCAAGGAGAAATTAGGGCAGGTGACCAAAAGCTTGGTCAAAGAGGTAGGTTTTAAGGAGTGTCTTAAAGGAGGAAAGAGGTAGAGAGGCGAAGAGGTTTAGGCAGGGAATTCCAGAGTTTAGGGCCGAGGCAACAGAAGGCACGGCCGCCAACAGAAGGCACGGCCGCCAATGATTGAGCGATTATAAATCAGGGATGCTCAAGGGGACAGAATTAGAGGAGCGCAGATATCTCCAGGGGTTGTGGGGTTGGAGGAGATTACAGAGATATGGAGGGGGCGAGGCCATGGAGGGATTTGAAAACAAGGATGAGAATTCTGAAAGCGAGGTGTTGCTTAACCGGGAGCCAATGTAGGTCAACGAGCACAGGAGTGATGGGTGAACGGGACTTGGTGCGAGTTAGGACACAGGCAGCCGAGTTTTGGATGACCTCAAGTTTACGTAGGGTAGAATGAGGGAGGTCAGCCGGGAGTGCGTTGGAATAGTCAAGTCTAGAGGTAACAAAGGCATGGATGAGGGTTTCAGCAGTAGATGAGCGGAGGCAAGGGCAGAGACGGATAACGTTATGGAGGTGGAACTAGGCGGTCTTAGTACCACAAAAAAGGTCCCTGCTGCTACTGAAGGTGGTGGGTAACATGAGCCAGTGACAGTACCGCGAGTACCTGTGCCGATAGAGATCAGTATAAATCGGTGTCCCAGCATCAATGTTAAATAACTCCCATCCCCCACACTAGCACTAAACCCACGGCACCAAGACATGTAAAGAAAATCAAAATTCTACTAATTAAAGAATGAATCAAGACTGCTTCAATCAGAGCCCCTCTTTTCCAACTAATAATCACGTGAATAATTAGTGAAACTTCAAAATTACAAAAGATTTCCAGCAGAGCTGACAAGGTGCGTACAGATTGGAAAGGTAATATTCTGAAGGTCATGATACTCAGTCCGATTGCTGGACAGGCCCCTTGCTGGCTCAGTGGGTGAATGCACCCTGTGCAATGGTGCAGGGCCGTTCAGATCAGCTGGGTCCGAACTTCCGTCTCTGGGCTTATTGGAGTTAACGCATTTGGTGAGGAGAGGGATGAACAGCTGGGGCTGATCTATGAAAAGTAGATTGGTTATATTCCATTTCTAAAAACAAAGTGTCGTAGTTCGTACCTTGTACAATTTAGCCAGTTTTCTGTTGGATGCATCAGTTTTAATGTCATCATCAGTTCCTTCTGGCAGATCTGGTTTTGGTCCAAGAACCTAAAAATGGAGGCATCAACATAGTTACCAACCAGCCACAACCCCGAGACAGTCACAATCAGACAAGAGATGCGGCTGAAACCAAATGACTTTCCTCTACACCGCTGTATCTGCCGAAGGATTCCTTCTTCAATATTCCCTTCAACACAAGTTCCTACAGCCATCATGGAAAGCGGTTCCAAAAGGTCTCATTCGGCACAACTGTTCCCTTTGAACATGACAATTCTGGCTCTAAGTTGTCGGCTCATCAAGTGACATGTTGCGTAACTAAAGTGGCACCGAGCCACGTGCACCAGATTTCTAATATCTGTAGTAGGAGCCGAGTTAGCTGCTCTCAGCTGAAGTATTGCTGCTACAATAGGCTTGGGCAGAGTAATAATCAGCTCCTGGAAATGGAGCACGTGCAGATATTAGTCAAGGATAATATTGGACCTGGCTAGGATGCCCCAACTTCAGATAGGCGACCGACACTTGGGCTCCTCGCCTAATGGATCATTAAAAAGGTGAAGAATTGGCGGGGTCGGTTTAGCTGTGTTCGTTGCGGCTCAGCACCTTCAGGAGGGGAAATGACATTGTGGGTTGCATGTTCTCTGAAGGAGGCTGTGACCCATCACCAATGTTCGGTAACAAGTCACAGCACTTGCTCAGGATCCAACACAATTGAGCTTTTTTTTTTTTTTTAAAATTAAGGATAAGGTTCCGCTGCAGTTGAAGACAAATGAGATTTTTAGACTGAGATGTGTTGATCTGATTAAATTAGCGCCAACCACGCAATATTACAAATGCCTTTTTCCCCTGGAGTCCCCATACCAAGGGTTATGTGGATGGGTAACTTGTTCCCTGGCTTCCACCAACATCAATCTGAATTAAAGTGAACGACAGACACCCACATCCTTATTGTCCCTCCCTCCGTGCCAACACCTGCTCAGGACCTCCCACAGCAGCACCACTGGATACAGTGGATCAAACTTTCATTCTCATCAAGGGGTATGGGGAGAGCGGGAATATGGTATTGAGATAGACGATCAGCCATGATCATATTGAATGGCGGAGCAGGCGCGAATGGGTGACTCCTCCTATTTTGCCCCACTGTGGTGACACCTGCTGGTACTTCAACAAACTGGGGGCATCCAAACGGCACAAGGAAAACCAATTTTTAAAAATTCACCTTTTTTCTAATAATTAACAATTGGTTGAAAATGTTAACGTCACAGCGCTCTCGAGCTGCCCAAGCCTCACCTCAATCAACTTTTCGGACTCCCTGCCCTCCTCCATCACCCGCACAGTGGCACGGCCACTGCGCTCGTTGTCACGTATACCCTTGGCTACGTACGTGGCCTTTAGCCGTTCAAACCTATTGCACTGTGAACCACACCATTGCAAGATTTCCTGAAACACAGAACGAAGGGCGCACGATTACAAACACGGATGCAGTTTAAAAAAAATCAAATCTAATTGAGCAATTGATTTTATGTCACAGATCAATACAGCACAAAATGCCGTCCCTATGAGGCAGATCACTATACTGTAATGTCATTATACCCTCTATGCTCTTTGCTTGCTCTTTGCTGGCTGTAAATCACTTTGGAATGTCCTGAATCATGAATGACATCAACCAAATATCAAGCTCTTTATTCCTTTAGGTGAGGATAGACAAACGGTGTCAATAAGAGCATGTTGGGGGGGTGGGGGGGGGGGGGGCGGGAGGAAGACCAAAAACTAACCCGTCTAGCACATTATTTCTCCTATCATGACATCTCGCTGTATTTTGAGCAGCCTCAATAATTTTGCTCGGTAGATTATGCCTAACATTTTAGTTCTTCCT
>NC_140997.1:112834556-112864556 GCF_052327205.1 Somniosus microcephalus
CAGTCGCTCTCTCTCTTCCCCCCCAGTTGCTCTCTCTCTTCCCCCCCCAGTCTCTCTCTCTCTTCCGCCCCAGTCGCTCTCTCTCTTCACCCCCCTAGTCGATCTCTCTCTTCCCCCCCAGTCACTCTCTCTCTTCCCCCCCCAGTCGCTCTCTCTTCCTCCTCCCGTCGCTCTCTCTCTTCCCCCCCAGTAACTCTCTCTCTTCCAATCCCAGTCGCTCTCTCTTCCCCCCAGTCGCTCACTCTCTTCACCCCCCAGTCGCTCTCTCTCTTCACCCCATCGCTCTCTCTCTTCCCCCCAGTCGCTCTCTCTCTTCCCCAGTCGCTCTCTCTCCCCCGCAGTCGCTCCTCTCTTCCGCCCCAGTCGCTCTCTCTCTTCCCCCCAGTCGCTCTCTCTCTTCCCCCCAGTCGCTCTCTCTCTTCCCCCCCCAGTCGCTCTCTCTCTTCCCCCAGTCGCTCTCTCTCTTCCCCCAGTCGCTCTCCTCTCTTCCCCCCAGTCGCTCTCTCTCTTCCCCCCAGTCGCTCTCTCTCTTCCCCCCAGTCGCTCTCTCTCTTCCCCCAGTCGCTCTCTCTCTTCCCCCCAGTCGCTCTCTCTCTTCCCCCCCGTCGCTCTCTCTCTTCCCCCCAGGTGCTCTCTCTCTTCCCCCCCCAGTCGCTCTCTCTGTTCCCCCCACAGTCGCTCTCTCTCTTCCCCCCAGTCGCTCTCTCTCTTCCCCCCAGTCGCTCTCTCTCTTCCCCCCAGTCGCTCCCTCTCTTCCCCCATTCGCTCTCTCTCTTCCCCCACCAGTCGCTCTCTCTCTTCCCCCCAGTCGCTCTCTCACTTCCCCCCCAGTCACTCTCTCTCTTCCCCCCCAATCGCTCTCTCTCTTCCCCCCGAGTCGCTCTCTCTCTTCCGCCCCCAGTCGCTCTCTCTCATCCCTCCCCAGTTGCTCTCTCTCTTCCCCCCCAGTTGCTCTCTCTCTTCCCCCCATTCGCTCTCTCTCTTGCCCCCCCCCAGTCGCTCTCTCTCTTCCCCCCCAGTCACTCTCTCTCTCCCCCCCCAGTCGCACTCTCTCGTCCCACTCCAGTCGCTTTCTCTCTTCCCCCCGCCAGGCGCTCTCTCCCTTCCCCCCCAGTCGCTCTCTCTCTCCCCCCCAGTCCTCTCTCTCATCCACCCCCCAGTTGCTCTCTCTCTTCCCCCCGCCAGTCGCTCTCTCTGTTCCGACCCCAGTCGCTATCTCTCTTCCCCCCAGTCGCCTCTCTCTCTTCCCCCCAGGTCGCTCTCTCTCTTCCCCTCAGTCGCTCTCTCTCTTCCCCCCAGTCGCTCTCTCTCTTCCCCCCCAGTCGCTCTCTCTCTTCCCCCCCAGTCGCTCTGTCTCTTCCCCCACCCCCAGTCGCTCTAACTCTTCCCCACGTCGCTGTCTCTCTTCCCCCCAGTCGCTCTCTCTCTTCCCCCAGTCGCTCACTCTCTTCCCCCCAGTCGCTCTCTCTCTCCCCCCAGTCGCTCCCTCTCTTCCTCCCAGTCGCTCTCTCTCTTCCCCTAGTCGCTCTTTCTCTTCCCCCAGTCGCTCTCTCTCTTCCCCCCAGTCGCTCTCTCTCTTCCCCCAGTCGCTCTCTCTCTTCCCCCCAGTCGCTCTCTCTCTTCCCACCAGTCGCTCTCTCTCTTCCCCCCAGTCGCTCTCTCTCTTCCCCCCAGTCGCTCTCTCTCTTCCCCCCAGTCGTTCTCTCTCTCCCCCCCAGTTGCTCTCTCTCTTCCCCCCCAGTCGCTCTCTCTCTTCCCCCCCCAGTCGTTCTCTCTCTTCCCCCCCGTCGCTCTCTCTCTTCCCCCCCAGTCGCTCTCTCTCTTCCCCCCAGTCGCTCTCTCTCTTCCCGCCCAGTCGCTCTCTCTCTTCCCCCTCCAGTCGCTCTCTCTCTTCCCCCCCCAGTCGCTCTCTCTCTTCCCCCCCCAGTCGCTCTCTCTCTTCCCCCCCCAGTCGCTCTCTCTCTTCCACCCCCAGTCGCTCTCTCTCTTCCCCCCAGTCGCTCTCTCTCTTCCCCCCATTCGCTCTATCTCTTCCCCCCAGTCGCTCCCTCTCTTCCCCCCAGTCGCTCTCTCTCTTCCCCCCAGTCGCTCTCTCTCTTCCCCCCCAGTCGCTCTCTCTCTTCTCCCTCCCCCAGCCGCTCTCTCTCTTCCACCCCAGTCGCTCTCTCTCTTCCCCCCAGTCGCTCTCTCTCTTCCCCCCAGTCGCTCACTCTCTTCCCCCCAGTCGCTCTCTCTTCCCCCCAGTCGCTCTCTCTCTTCCCCGCAGTCGCTCTCTCTCTTCCCCCCAGTCGCTCTCTCTCTTCCCCCAGTCGCTCTCTCTCTTCCCTCCAGTCGCTCTCTCTCTTCCCCCCAGTCGCTCTCTCTTCCCCCAGTCGCTCTCTCTCTTCCCCCCAGTCGCTCTCTCTCTTCCCCCCAGTCGCTCTCTCTCCCCCCCAGTCGCTCTCTCTCTTCCCCCCCAGTCGCTCTCTCTTTTCCCCCCAGTCGCTCTCTCTCTTCCCCCAGTCGCTCTCTCTCTTCCCCCCCAGTCGCTCTCTCTCTTCCCCCCCCCAGTTGCTCTCTCTCTTCCCCCCCAGTCGCTCTCTCTCTTCCCCCCCAGTCGCTCTCTCTCTTCCCCCCAGTAGCTCTCTCTCTTCCCCCCCCCAGTCACTCTCTCTCTTCCCCCCCGGTCGCACTCTCTCTTCCCCCTCCAGTCGCTCTCTTTCTTCGCCCCCAGTCACTCTCTCTCTTCCACCCCCAGTCACTCTCTCTCTTCCCCCCCGTCGCTCTCTCTCTTCCGCCCCCAGTCGCTCTCTCTCTTCCCCCCCAGTCACTCTCTCTCTTCCCCCCCCAGTCGCACTCTCTCGTCCCCCTCCAGTCGCTTTCTCTCTTCCCCCCGCCAGGCGCTCTCTCCCTTCCCCCCCCAGTCGCTCTCTCTCTTCCCCCCCAGTCCCTCTCTCTCATCCACCCCCCAGTTGCTCTCTCTCTTCCCCCCCCCAGTCGCTCTCTCTGTTCCGACCCCCAGGCGCTCTCTCTCTTCCCCCCAGTCGCTCGCTCTCTTCCCCCCAGTCGCTCTCTCTCTTCCCCCCAGTCGCTCTCTCTCTTCCCCCCAGTCATTCACTGTCTTCCCCCCAGTCGCTCTCTCTCTTCCCCCCAGTCATTCACTGTCTTCCCCCCAGTCGCTCTCTCTCTTCCCCCCCAGTCGCTCTGTCTCTTCCCCCACCCCCAGTCGCTCTAACTCTTCCCCCACGTCGCTGTCTCTCTTCCCCCCAGTCGCTCTCTCTCTTCCCCCCAGTCGCTCACTCTCTTCCCCCCAGTCGCTCTCTCTCTTCCCCCCAGTCGCTCCCTCTCTTCCTCCCAGTCGCTCTCTCTCTTCCCCCCAGTCGCTCTTTCTCTTCCCCCCAGTCGCTCTCTCTCTTCCCCCCAGTCACTGCCTCTCTTCCCCCCAGTCGCTCTCTCTCTTCCCCCCAGTCGCTCTCTCTCTTCCCACCAGTCGCTCTCTCTCTTCCCCCCAGTCGCTCTCACTCTTCCCCCCAGTCGCTCTCTCTTCCCCCCAGTCGCTCTCTCTCTTCCCCTCAGTCGCTCTCTCTCTTACCCCCAGTCGCTCTCTCTCCCCCCCAGTCGCTCTCTCTCTTCCCCCCCAGTCGCTCTCTCTCTTCCCCCAGTCGCTCTCTCTCTTCCCCCAGTCGCTCTCTCTCTTCCCACCAGTCGCTCTCTCTCTTGCCCCCAGTCGATCTCTCTCTTCCCTCCAGTCGCTCTCTCTCTTCCCCCCAGTCGCTCTCTCTCTTTCCCCCAAGTCGCTCTCTCTCTTCATCCCCAGTCGCTCTCTCTCTTCCCCGCCCAGTCGCTCTCTCTCTTCCCCCCCAGTCGCTCTCTCTCTTCCCCCCCAAGTCGTTCACTCTCTTCCCCCCCGTCGCTCTCTCTCTTCCCCCCCAGTCGCTCTCTCTCTTCCCCCCCAGTCGCTCTCTCTCTTCCCCGCCCAGTCGCTCTCTCTCTTCCCCCTCCAGTCGCTCTCTCTCTTCCCCCCCAGTCGCTCTCTCTCTTCCCCCCCCAGTCGCTCTCTCTCTTCCCCCCGCAGTCGCTCTCTCTCTTCCACCCCCAAGTTGCTCTCTCTCTTCACCCCCCCAGTCGCTCTCTCTGCTCCGCTCCCCAGTCGCTCTCTCTCTTCCCCCCAGTCGCTCTCTCTCTTCCCCCCATTCGCTCTCTCTCTTCCGCCCAGTCGCTCCCTCTCTTCCCCCCAGTCGCTCTCTCTCTTCCCCCCAGTCGCTCTCTCTCTTCCCCCCCAGTCGCTCTCTCTCTTCCCCCTCCCCCAGTGGCTCTCTCTCTTCCCCCCCAGTCGCTCTCTCTCTTCCCCCCAGTCGCTCTCTCTCTTCCCCCCAGTCGCTCACCCTCTTCCCCCCAGTCACTCTCTCTCTTCCCCCCAGTCGCTCCCTCTCTTCCCCCCAGTCGCTCTCTCTCTTCCCCCCAGTCGCTCTCTCTCTTCCCCGCAGTCGCTCTCTCTCTTCCCCCCAGTCGCTCTCTCTCTTCCCCCAGTCGCTCTCTCTCTTCCCCCCAGCCGCTCTCTCTCTTCCCCCCAGTCGCTCTCTCTTCCCCCCAGTCGCTCTCTCTCTTCCCCCCAGTCGCTCTCTCTCTTCCCCCCAGTCGCTCTCTCTCCCCCCCAGTCGCTCTCTCTCTTCCCCCCCATCGCTCTCTCTCTTCCCCCCAGTTGCTCTCTCTCTTCCCCCAGTCGCTCTCTCTCTTCCCCCCCAGTCACTCTCTCTCTTCCCCCCCCCAGTTGCTCTCTCTCTTCCCCCCCAGTCGCTCTCTCTCTTCCCCCCCAGTCGCTCTCTCTCTTCCCCCCCAGTAGCTTTCTCTCTTCCCCCCCCCAGTCACTCTCTCTCTTCCCCCCCGGTCGCACTCTCTCTTCCCCCTCCAGTCGCTCTCTCTCTTCGCCCCCAGTCACTCTCTCTCTTCCACCCCCAGTCACTCTCTCTCTTCCCCCCCGTCGCTCTCTCTCTTCCGCCCCCAGTCGCTCTCTCTCTTCCCCCCCCAGTCGTTCTCTCTCTTCCCCCCCGTCGCTCTCTCTCTTCCCCCCAGTCGCTCTCTCTCTTCCCCCCAGTCGCTCTCTCTCTTCCCCCCAGTCGCTCCCTCTCTTCCCCCCAGTCGCTCTCTCTCTTCCCCCCAGTCGCTCTTTCTCTTCCCCCCCCAGTCGCTCTCACTCTTCCCCCCAGTCGCTCTCTCTCTTCCCCCCGCAGTCGCTCTCTCTCTTCCCCCCCAGTCGCTCGCTCTCTTCCCCCCCCAGTCGCTCTCTCTCTTCCCCCCAGTCGCACTCTCTCTTCCCCCCCAGTCACTCTGTCTCTTCCCCCCAGTCGCTCTCTCTCTTCCCCCCAGTCACTGCCTCTCTTCCCCCCAGTCGCTCTCTCTCTTCCGCCCCAGTCGCTCTCTCTCTTCCCCCCCAGTCGATCTCTCTCTTCCCCCCCAGTCACTCTCTCTCTTCCCCCCCAGTCGCTCTCTCTCTTCCTCCTCCCGTCGCTCTCTCTCTTCCCCCCCAGTCACTCTCTCTCTTCCAATCCCAGTCGCTCTCTCTTCCCCCCCAGTCGCTCTCTCTCTTCACCCCCCAGTCGCTCTCTCTCTTCCCCCCCATCGCTCTCTCTCTTCCCCCCAGTTGCTCTCTCTCTTCCCCCAGTCGCTCTCTCTCTTCCCCGTAGTCGCTCCCTCTCTTCCCCCCAGTCGCTCTCTCTCTTCCCCCCAGTCGCTCTCTCTCTTCCCCCCAGTCGCTCTCTCTCTTCCCCCCCCAGTCGCTCTCTCTCTTCCCCCCAGTCGCTCTCTCTCTTCCCCCAGTCCCTCTCTCTCTTCCCCCCAGTCGCTCTCTCTCTTCCCCCCAGTCGCTCTCTCTCATCCCCCCAGTCGCTCTCTCTCTTCCCCCCAGTCGCTCTCTCTCTTCCCCCCAGTCGCTCTCTCTCTTCCCCCCCGTCGCTCTCTCTCTTCCCCCCCGAGGTGCTCTCTCTCTTCCCCCCCCAGTCGCTCTCTCTGTTCCCCCCACAGTCGCTCTCTCTCTTCCCCCCAATCGCTCTCTCTCTTCCCCCTAGTCGCTCTCTCTCTTCCCCCCAGTCGCTCCCTCTCTTCCCCCCATTCGCTCTCTCTCTTCCCCCACCAGTCGCTCTCTCTCTTCCCCCCCAGTCGCTCTCTCACTTCCCCCCCAGTCACTCTCTCTCTTCCCCCACAATCGCTCTCTCTCTTCCCCCCCGAGTCGCTCTCTCTCTTCCACCCCCAGTCGCTCTCTCTCAACCCTCCCCAGTTGCTCTCTCTCTTCCCCCCCATTCGCTCTCTCTCTTGCCCCCCCCAGTCGCTCTCTCTCTTCCCCCCCCAGTCGCACTCTCTCGTCCCCCTCGAGTCGCTTTCTCTCTTCCCCCCGCCAGGCGCTCTCTCCCTTCCCCCCCCAGTCGCTCTCTCTCATCCCCCCCAGTCCCTCTCTCTCATCCACCCCCCAGTTGCTCTCTCTCTTCCCCCCCCCAGTCGCTCTCTCTGTTCCGACCCCCAGTCGCTCTCTCTCTTCCCCCCAGTCGCTCTCTCTCTTCCCCCCAGTCGCTCTCTCTCTTCCCCCCAGTCATTCTCTGTCTTCCCCCCAGTCGCTCTCTCTCTTCCCCCCCAGTCGCTCTGTCTCTTCCCCCACCCCCAGTCGCTCTAACTCGTCCCCCACGTCGCTGTCTCTCTTCCCCGCAGTCGCTCTCTCTCTTCCCCCCAGTCGCTCACTCTCTTCCCCCCAGTCGCTCTCTGTCTTCCCCCCAGTTGCTCCCTCTCTTCCTCCCAGTCGCTCTCTCTCTTCCCCCCAGTCGCTCTTTCTCTTCCCCCCAGTCGCTCTCTCTCTTCCCCCCAGTCGCTCTCTCTCTTCCCCCCAGTCGCTCTCTCTCTTCCCCCCAGTCGCTCTCTCTCTTCCCACCAGTCGCTCTCTCTCTTCCCCCCAGTCGCTCTCTCTCTTCCCCCCAGTCGCTCTCTCTCTTCCCCCCAGTCGTTCTCTCTCTCCCCCCAGTTGCTCTTTCTCTTCCCCCCCCAGTCGCTCTCTCTCTTCCCCCCAAGTCGCTCTCTCTCTTCATCCCCAGTCGCTCTCTCTCTTCCCCGCCCAGTCGCTCTCTCTCTTCCCCCCCAGTCGCTCTCTCTCTTCCCCCCCCAGTCGTTCTCTCTCTTCCCCCCCGTCGCTCTCTCTCTTCCCCCCCAGTCGCTCTCTCTCTTCCCCGCCCAGTCGCTCTCTCTCTTCCCCCTCGAGTCGCTCTCTCTCTTCCCCCCCCAGTCGCTCTCTCTCTTCCCCCCCAGTCGCTCTCTCTCTTCCCCCCCCAGTCGCTCTCTCTCTTCCACCCCCCAGTCGCTCTCTCTATTCACCCCCCCAGTCGCTCTCTCTGTTCCGCCCCCCAGTCGCTCTCTCTCTTCCCCCCAGTCGCTCTCTCTCTTCCCCCCAGTCGCTCCCTCTCTTCCCCTCAGTCGCTCCCTCTCTTCCCCCCAGTCGCTCTCTCTCTTCCCCCCAGTCGCTCTCTCTCTTCCCCCCCAGTCGCTCTCTCCCTTCCCCCTCCCCCAGTCGCTCTCTCTCTTCCCCCCCAGTTGCTCTCTCTCTTCCCCCCAATCGCTCTCTCTCTTCCCCCCAGTCGCTCAATCTCTTCCCCCCAGTCGCTCTCTCTCTTCCCCCCAGTCGCTCCCTCTCTTCCCCCCAGTCGCTCCCTCTCTTCCGCCCAGTCGCTCTCACTCTTCCCCGCAGTCGGTCTCTCTCTTCCCCCCAGTCGCTCTCTCTCTTCCCCCAGTCGCTCTCTCTCTTCCCCCCAGTCGCTCTCTCTCTTCCCCCCAGTCGCTCTCTCTTCCCCCCAGTCGCTCTCTCTCTTACCCCCAGTCGCTCTCTCTCTTACCCCCAGTCGCTCTCTCTCCCCCCCAGTCGCTCTCTCTCTTCCCCCCCAGTCGCTCTCTCTCTTCCCCCCAGTCGCTCTCTCTCTTCCCCCAGTCGCTCTCTCTCTTCCCCCCCAGTCGCTCTCTCTCTTCCCCCCCCCAGTTGCTCTCTCTCTTCCCCCCCAGTCGCTCTCTCTCTTCCCCCCCAGTCGCTCTCTCTCTTCCCCCCCAGTAGCTCTCTCTCTTCCCCCCACCAGTCACTCTCTCTCTTCCCCCCCGGTCGCACTCTCTCTTCCCCCTCCAGTCGCTCTCTCTCTTCCCCCCCCGTCGCTCTCTCTCTTCCGCCCCCAGTCGCTCTCTCTCTTCCCCCCCAGTCGCTCTCTCTCTTCCCCCCCCGTCGCTCTCTCTCTTCCCCCCAATCGCTCTCTCTCTTCCCCCCAGTCGCTCTCTCTCTTCCCCCCAGTCGCTCCCTCTCTTCCCCCTAGTCGCTCTCTCTCTTCCCCCCAGTCGCTCTCTCTCTTCCCACCAGTCGCTCTCTCTCTTCCCCCCAGTCGATCTCTCTCTTCCCTCCAGTCGCTCTCTCTCTTCCCCCCAGTCGCTCTCTCTCTTCCCCCCAGTCGCTCTCTCTCTCCCCCTCAGTTGCTCTCTCTCTTGCCCCCCCAGTCGCTCTCTCTCTTCCCCCCAAGTCGCTCTCTCTCTTCATCCCCAGTCGCTCTCTCTCTTTCCCGCCCAGTCGCTCTCTCTCTTCCCCCCCAGTCGCTCTCTCTCTTCCCCCCCAGTCGTTCTCTCTCTTCCCCCCCGTCGCTCTCTCTCTTCCCCCCCAGTCGCTCTCTCTCTTCCCCCCCAGTCGCTCTCTCTCTTCCCCGCCCAGTCGCTCTCTCTCTTCCCCCTCCAGTCGCTCTCTCTCTTCCCCCCCAGTCGCTCTCTCTCTTCCCCCCCCAGTCGCTCTCTCTCTTCCCCCCCCAGTCGCTCTCTCTCTTCCACCCCCCAGTCGCTCTCTCTCTTCCCCCCAGTCGCTCTCTCTCTTCCCCCCATTCGCTCTCTCTCTTCCCCCTAGTCGCTCCCTCTCTTCCCCCCAGTCGCTCTCTCTCTTCCCCCCAGTCGCTCTCTCTCTTCCCCCCCAGTCGCTCTCTCTCTTCCCCCTCCCCCAGCCGCTCTCTCTCTTCCCCCCCAGTCGCTCTCTCTCTTCCCCCCAGTCGCTCCCTCTCTTCCCCCCAGTCGCTCTCTCTCTTCCCCCCAGTCGCTCTCTCTCTTCCCACCAGTCGCTCTCTCTCTTCCCCCCAGTCGATCTCTCTCTTCCCTCCAGTCGCTCTCTCCCTTCCCCCCAGTCGCTCTCTCTCTTCCCCCCAGTCGCTCTCTCTCTCCCCCTCAGTTGCTCTCTCTCTTGCCCCCCCAGTCGCTCTCTCTCTTCCCCCCAAGTCGCTCTCTCTCTTCATCCCCAGTCGCTCTCTCTCTTTCCCGCCCAGTCGCTCTCTCTCTTGCCCACCAGTCGCTCTCTCTCTTCCCCCCCCAGTCGTTCTCTCTCTTCCCCCCCGTCGCTCTCTCTCTTCCCCCCCAGTCGCTCTCTCTCTTCCCCCCCAGTCGCTCTCTCTCTTCCCCGCCCAGTCGCTCTCTCTCTTCCCCCTCCAGTCGCTCTCTCTCTTCCCCCCCCAGTCGCTCTCTCTCTTCCCCCCCCAGTCGCTCTCTCTCTTCCCCCCCCAGTCGCTCTCTCTCTTCCACCCCCCAGTCGCTCTCTCTCTTCCCCCCAGTCGCTCTCTCTCTTCCCCCCAGTCGCTCTCTCTCTTCCCACCAGTCGCTCTCTCTCTTCCCCCCAGTCGATCTCTCTCTTCCCTCCAGTCGCTCTCTCTCTTCCCCCCAGTCGCTCTCTCTCTTCCCCCCAGTCGCTCTCTCTCTCCCCCTCAGTTGCTCTCTCTCTTGCCCCCCCAGTCGCTCTCTCTCTTCCCCCCAAGTCGCTCTCTCTCTTCATCCCCAGTCGCTCTCTCTCTTTCCCGCCCAGTCGCTCTCTCTCTTGCCCACCAGTCGCTCTCTCTCTTCCCCCCCCAGTCGTTCTCTCTCTTCCCCCCCGTCGCTCTCTCTCTTCCCCCCCAGTCGCTCTCTCTCTTCCCCCCCAGTCGCTCTCTCTCTTCCCCGCCCAGTCGCTCTCTCTCTTCCCCCTCCAGTCGCTCTCTCTCTTCCCCCCCCAGTCGCTCTCTCTCTTCCCCCCCCAGTCGCTCTCTCTCTTCCCCCCCCAGTCGCTCTCTCTCTTCCACCCCCCAGTCGCTCTCTCTCTTCCCCCCAGTCGCTCTCTCTCTTCCCCCCATTCGCTCTCTCTCTTCCCCCCAGTCGCTCCCTCTCTTCCCCCCAGTCGCTCTCTCTCTTCCCCCCAGTCGCTCTCTCTCTTCCCCCCCAGTCGCTCTCTCTCTTCCCCCTCCAACAGCCGCTCTCTCTCTTCCCCCCCAGTCGCTCTCTCTCTTCCCCCCAGTCGCTCTCTCTCTTCCCCCCAGTCGCTCACTCTCTTCCCCCCAGTCGCTCTCTCTCTTCCCCCCAGTCGCTCCCTCTCTTCCCCCCAGTCGCTCTCTCTCTTCCCCCCAGTCGCTCTCTCTCTTCCCCGCAGTCGCTCTCTCTCTTCCCCCCAGTCGCTCTCTCTCTTCCCCCAGTCGCTCTCTCTCTTCCCCCCAGTCGCTCTCTCTCTTCCCCCCAGTCGCTCTCTCTTCCCCCCAGTCGCTCTCTCTTCCCCCCAGTCGCTCTCTCTCTTCCCCCCAGTCGCTCTCTCTCTTCCCCCCAGTCGCTCTCTCTCCCCCCCAGTCGCTCTCTCTCTTCCCCCCCAGTCGCTCTCTCTTTTCCCCCCAGTCGCTCTCTCTCTTCCCCCAGTCGCTCTCTGGCTTCCCCCCCAGTCGCTCTCTCTCTTCCCACCCCCAGTTGCTCTCTCTCTTCCCCCCCAGTCGCTCTCTCTCTTCCCCCCCAGTCGCTCTCTCTCTTCCCCCCAGTAGCTCTCTCTCTTCCCCCCCCCAGTCACTCTCTCTCTTCCCCCCCGGTCGCACTCTCTCTTCGCCCTCCAGTCGCTCTCTCTCTTCGCCCCCAGTCACTCTCTCTCTTCCACCCCCAGTCACTCTCTCTCTTCCCCCCCGTCGCTCTTTCTCTTCCGCCCCCAGTCGTCTCTCTCTTCCCCCCCCAGTCGCTCTCTCTCTTCCCCCCCCGTCGCTCTCTCTCTTCCCCCCAGTCGGTCTCTCTCTTCCCCCCAGTCGCTCTCTCTCTTCCCCGCAGTCGCTCCCTCTCTTCCCCCCAGTCGCTCTCTCTCTTCCCCCCAGTCGCTCTCTCTCTTCCCACCAGTCGCTCTCTCTCTTCCCCCCAGTCGATATCTCTCTTCCCTCCACTCGCTCTCTCTCTTCCCCCCAGTCGCTCTCTCTCTTCCCCCAGTCGCTCTCTCTCTCCCCCCCAGTTGCTCTCTCTCTTGCCCCCCCAGTCGCTCTCTCTCTTCCCCCCAAGTCGCTCTCTCTCTTCATCCCCAGTCGCTCTCTCTCTTCCCCGCCCAGTCGCTCTCTCTCTTCCCCATCAGTCGCTCTCTCTCTTCCCCCCCCAGTCGCTCTCTCTCTTCCCCCCACAGTCGCTCTCTCTCTTCCACCCCCCAGTTGCTCTCTCTCTTCACCCCCCCAGTCGCTCTCTCTGTTCCGCCCCCCAGTCGCTCTCTCTCTTCCCCCCAGTCGCTCTCTCTCTTCCCCCCATTCGCTCTCTCTCTTCCCCCCAGTCGCTCCCTCTCTTCCCCCCAGTCGCTCCCTCTCTTCCCCCCAGTCGCTCTCTCTCTTCCCCCGAGTCGCTCACTCTCTTCCCCCCCAGTCGCTCTCTCTCTTCCCCCTCCCCCAGTCGCTCACTCTCTTCCCCCCCGTCGCTCTCTCTCTTCCCCCCGTCGCTCTCTCTCTTCCCCCCAGTCGCTCTCTCTCTTCCCCCCAGTCGCTCTCTCTCTTCCCCCCAGTCGCTCTCTCTCTTCCCACCAGTCGCTCTCTCTCTTCCCCCCAGTCGATCTCTCTCTTCCCTCCAGTCGCTCTCTCTCTTCCCCCCAGTCGCTCTCTCTCTTCCCCCAGTCGCTCTCTCTCTCCCCCCCAGTTGCTCACTCTCTTGCCCCCCCAGTCGCTCTCTCTCTTCCCCCCAAGTCGCTCTCTCTCTTCATCCCCAGTCGCTCTCTCTCTTCCCCGCCCAGTCGCTCTCTCTCTTCCCCCCCCAGTCGCTCTCTCTCTTCCCCCCCCAGTCGCTCTCTCTCTTCCCCCCACAGTCGCTCTCTCTCTTCCACCCCCCAGTTGCTCTCTCTCTTCACCCCCCCAGTCGCTCTCTCTGTTCCGCCCCCCAGTCGCTCTCTCTCTTCCCCCCAGTCGCTCTCTCTCTTCCCCCCATTCGCTCTCTCTCTTCCCCCCAGTCGCTCCCTCTCTTCCCCCCAGTCGCTCTCTCTCTTCCCCCCAGTCGCTCTCTCTCTTCCCCCCCAGTCGCTCTCTCTCTTCCCCCTCCCCCAGTCGCTCTCTCTCTTCCCCCCCAGTCGCTCTCTCTCTTCCCCCCAATCGCTCTCTCTCTTCCCCCCAGTCGCTCACTCTCTTCCCCCCAGTCGCTCTCTCTCTTCCCCCCAGTCGCTCCCTCTCTTCCCCCCAGTCGCTCTCTCTCTTCCGCCCAGTCGCTCTCTCTCTTCCCCGCAGTCGCTCTCTCTCTTCCCCGCAGTCGCTCTCTCTCTTCCCCCAGTCGCTCTCTCTCTTCCCCCCAGTCGCTCTCTCTCTTCCCCCCAGTCGCTCTCTCGTCCCCCCAGTCGCTCTCTCTCTTCCCCTCAGTCGCTCTCTCTCTTACCCCCAGCCGCTCTCTCTCCCCCCCAGTCGCTCTCTCTCTTCCCCCCCAGTCGCTCTCTCTCTTCCCGCCAGTCGCTCTCTCTCTTCCCCCAGTCGCTCTCTCTCTTCCCCGCCAGTCGCTCTTTCTCTTCCCCCCCCCAGTTGCTCTCTCTCTTCCCCCCCAGTCGCTCTCTCTCTTCCCCCCCAGTAGCTCTCTCTCTTCCCCCCACCAGTCACTCTCTCTCTTCCCCCCCGGTCGCACTCTCTCTTCCCCCTCCAGTCGCTCTCTCTCTTCCCCCCCGTCGCTCTCTCTCTTCCGCCCCCAGTCGCTCTCTCTCTTCCCCCCCCAGTCGCTCTCTCTCTTCCCCCCCGTCGCTCTCTCTCTTCCCCCCAGTCGCTCTCTCTCTTCCCCCCAGTCGCTCTCTCTCTTCCCCCCAGTCGCTCCCTCTCTTCCCCCCAGTCGCTCTCTCTCTTCCCCCCAGTCGCTCTCTCTCTTCCCACCAGTCGCTCTCTCTCTTCCCCCCAGTCGATCTCTCTCTTCCCTCCAGTCGCTCTCTCTCTTCCCCCCAGTCGCTCTCTCTCTTCCCCCAGTCGCTCTCTCTCTCCCCCCCAGTTGCTCTCTCTCTTGCCCCCCCAGTCGCTCTCTCTCTTCCCCCCAAGTCGCTCTCTCTCTTCATCCCCAGTCACTCTCTCTCTTCCCCGCCCAGTCGCTCTCTCTCTTCCCCCCCCAGTCGCTCTCTCTCTTCCCCCCCCAAGTTGCTCTCTCTCTTCCCCCCACAGTCGCTCTCTCTCTTCCACCCCCCAGTTGCTCTCTCTCTTCACCCCCCCAGTCGCTCTCTCTGTTCCGCCCCCAAGTCGCTCTCTCTCTTCCCCCCAGTCGCTCTCTCTCTTCCCCCCATTCGCTCTCTCTCTTCCCCCCAGTCGCTCCCTCTCTTCCCCCCAGTCGCTCTCTCTCTTCCCCCCAGTCGCTCACTCTCTTCCCCCCCGGTCGCTCTCTCTATTCCCCCTCCCCCAGTCGCTCTCTCTCTTCCCCCCAGTCGCTCTCTATTCCCCACAGTCGCTCCCTCTCTTCCCCCCAGTCGCTCACTCTCTTCCCCCCAGTCGCTCTCTCTCTTCCCCCCAGTCGCTCCCTCTCTTCCCCCCAGTCGCTCTCTCTCTTCCCCCCAGTCGCGCTCTCTCTTCCCCGCAGTCGCTCTCTCTCTTCCCCCAGTCGCTCTCTCTCTTCCCCCAGTCGCTCTCTCTCTTCCCCCCAGTCGTTCTCTCTTCCCCCCAGTCGCTCTCTCTCTTCCCCCCAGTCGCTCTCTCTCTTCCCCCCAGTCGCTCTCTCTCCCCCCCAGTCGCTGTCTCTCTTCCCCCCCAGTCGCTCTCTCTCTTCCCCCCAGTCGCTCTCTCTCTTCCCCCAGTCGCTCTCTCTCTTCCCCCCCAGTCGCTCTCTCTCTTCCCCCCCCCAGTTGCTCTCTCTCTTCCCCCCCAGTCGCTCTCTCTCTTCCCCCCCAGTCGCTCTCTCTCTTCCCCCCCAGTAGCTCTCTCTCTTCCCCCCCCCAGTCACTCTCTCTCTTCCCCCACGGTCGCACTCTCTCTTCCCCCTCCAGTCGCTCTCTCTCTTCGCCCCCAATCACTCTCTCTCTTCCACCCCCAGTCACTCTCTCTCTTCCCCCCCCAGTTGCTCTCTCTCTTCCATCCCCAGTCGCTCTCCCTCTTCCGCCCCAGTCGCTCTCTCTCTTCCCCCCCCAGTCGATCTCTCTCTTCCCCCCCAGTCACTCTCTCTCTTCCCCCCAGTCGCTCTCTCTCTTCCCCCCCCAGTCGCTCTCTCTCTTCCCCCCAGTCGCTCTCTCTCTTCCCCCAGTCGCTCCCTCTCTTCCCCCCAGTCGCTCCCTCTCTTCCCCCCAGTCGCTCTCTCTGTTCCCCCCAGTCGCTCTCTCTCTTCCCCCCAGTCGCTCTCTCTCTTCCCCCCAGTCGCTCTCTCTCTTCCCCCCAGTCGCTCTCTCTCTTCCCCCCAGTCGCTCTCTCTTCCCCCCAGTCGCTCTCTCTCTTCCCCCCAGTCGCTCTCTCTCTTCCCCCCCAGTCGCTCTCTCTCTACCCGCCAGTCGCTCTCTCTCTTCCCCCAGTCGCTCACTTTCTTCCCCCCAGTCGCTCTCTCTCTTCCCCCCAGTCGCTCCCTCTCTCCTCCCAGTCGCTCTCTCTCTTCCCCCCAGTCGCTCTCTCTCTTCCCCCCAGTCGCTCTCTCTCTTCCCCCCAGTCGCTCTCTCTCTTCCCCCCAGTCGCTCTCTCTCTTCCGCCCCCCAGTCGCTCTCTCTCTTCCCCCCAGTCGCTCTCTCTCTTCCGCCCCCCAGTCGCTCTCTCTCTTCCCCCCAGTCGCTCTCTCTCTTCCGCCCCCCAGTCGCTCTCTCTCTTCCCCCCAGTCGCTCCCTCTCTTCCTCCCAGTCGCTCTCTCTCTTCCCCCCAGTCGCTCTCTCTCTTCCCCCAGTCGCTCTCTCTCTTCCCCCCAGTCGCTCTCTCTCTTCCCCCCAGTCGCTCTCTCGCTTGCCCCCAGTCGCTCTCTCTCTTCCCCCCAGTCGCTCTCCCTCTTCCCCCCGTCGTTCTCTCTCTCTCCCCCATATGCTCTCTCTCTTCCCCCCCCAGTCGCTCTCTCTCTTCCCCCCAAGACGCTCTCTCTCTTCATCCCCAGTCGCTCTCTCTCTTCCCCGCCCAGTCGCTCTCTCTCTTCCCCCCCAGTCGCTCTCTCTCTTCCCCCCCAGTCGTTCTCTCTCTTTCCCCCCCGTCGCTCTCTCTCTTCCCCCCCAGTCGCTCTCTCTCTTCCCCGCCCAGTCGCTCTCTCTCTTCCCCTCGAGTCGCTCTCTCTCTTCCCCCCCAGTCGCTCTCTCTCTTCCCCCCCCAGTCGCTCTCTCTCTTTCCCCCCAGTCGCTCTCTCTCTTCCGCCCCCCAGTCGCTCTCTCTCTTCACCCCCCCAGTCGCTCTCTCTGTTCCGCCCCCCAGTCGCTCTCTCTCTTCCCCCCAGTCGCTCTCTCTCTTCCCCCCAGTCGCTCCCTCTCTTCCCCCCAGTCGCATCCCTCTCTTCCCCCCAGTCGCTCTCTCTCTTCCCCCCAGTCGCTCTCTCTCTTCCCCCCCAGTCGCTCTCTCTCTTCCCCTTCCCCCAGTCGCTCTCTCTCTTCCCCCCCAGTCGCTCTCTCTCTTCCCCCCAATCGCTCTCTCTCTTCCCCCCCCAGTCGCTCTCTCTCTTCCGCCCCCCAGTCGCTGTCTCTCTTCACCCCCCCAGTCGCTCTCTCTGTTCCGCCCCTCAGTCGCTCTCTCTCTTCCCCCCCAGTCGCTCTCTCTCTTCCCCCAGTCGCTCCCTCTCTTCCCCCAGTCGCTCCCTCTCTTCCCCCCAGTCGCTCTCTCTCTTCCCCCCAGTCGCTCTCTCTCTTCCCCCCCAGTCGCTCTCTCTCTTCCCCCTCCCCCAGTCGCTCTCTCTCTTCCCCCCAGTCGCTCTCTCTCTTCCCCCAATCGCTCTCTCTCTTCCCCCCAGTCGCTCACTCTCTTCCCCCAGTCGCTCTCTCTCTTCCCCCAGTCGCTCCCTCTCTTCCCCCAGTCGCTCTCTCTCTTCCGCCCAGTCGCTCTCTCTCTTCCCCCGCAGTCGCTCTCTCTCTTCCCCCCAGTCGCTCTCTCTCTCCCCCAGTCGCTCTCTCTCTTCCCCCCAGTCGCTCTCTCTCTTCCCCCCAGAGTCGCTCTCTCTTCCCCCCAGTCGCTCTCTCTCTTCCCCTCAGTCGCTCTCTCTCTTACCCCCAGTCGCTCTCTCTCCCCCCAGTCGCTCTCTCTCTTCCCCCCAGTCGCTCTCTCTCTTCCCCCCAGTCGCTCTCTCTCTTCCCCCAGTCGCTCTCTCTCTTGCCCCCCCATTCGCTCTTTCTCTTCCCCCCCCCAGTTGCTCTCTCTCTTCCCCCCCAGTCGCTCTCTCTCTTCCCCCCCAGTCGCTCTCTCTCTTCCCCCCCAGTAGCTCTCTCTCTTCCCCCTCCAGTCGCTCTCTCTTCCCCCCCCGTCGCTCTCTCTCTTCCGCCCCCAGTCGCTCTCTCTCTTCCCCCCCCAGTCGCTCTCTCTCTTCCCCCCCGTCGCTCTCTCTCTTCCCCCCAGTCGCTCTCTCTCTTCCCCCCAGTTGCTCTCTCTCTTCCCCCCAGTCGCTCCCTCTCTTCCCCCCAGTCGCTCTCTCTCTTCCCCCAGTCGCTCTCTCTCTTCCCACCAGTCGCTCTCTCTCTTCCCCCAGTCGATCTCTCTCTTCCCTCCAGTCGCTCTCTCTCTTCCCCCCAGTCCCTCTCTCTTTTCCTCCAGTGGCTCTCTCTCTCCCCCCCCAGTTTCTCTCTCTCTTGCCCCCCAGTCGCTCTCTCTCTTCCCCCCAAGTCGCTCTCTCTCTTCATCCCCAGTCGCTCTCTCTCTTCCCCGCCCAGTTGCTCTCTCTCTTCCCCCCCCAGTCGCTCTCTCTCTTCCCCCCCAGTCGCTCTCTCTCTTCCCCCCACAGTCGCTCTCTCTCTTCCACCCCCCAGTTGCTCTCTCTCTTCACCCCCCCCGTCGCTCTCTCTCTTCCCCCCAAGTCGCTCTCTCTCTTCATCCCCAGTCGCTCTCTCTCTTCCCCCCAGTCGCTCTCTCACTTCCCCCCATTCGCTCTCTCTCTTCCCCCCAGTCGCTCCCTCTCTTCCCCCCAGTCGCTCTCTCTCTTCCCCCAGTCGCTCTCTCTCTTCCCCCCCAGTCGCTCTCTCTCTTCCCCCTCCCCCAGTCACTCTCTCTCTTCCCCCCAGTCGCACTCTCTCTTCCCCCAGTCGCTCCCTCTCTTCCCCCCAGTCGCTCACTCTCTTCCCCCAGTCGCTCTCTCTCTTCCCCCCAGTCGCTCCTCTCTTCCCCCCAGTCGCTCTCTCTCTTCCCCCCAGTCGCGCTCATCTCTTCCCCGCAGTCGCTCTCTCTCTTCCCCCCAGTCGCTCTCTCTCTTCCCCCAGTCGCTCGCTCTCTTCCCCCATTCGCTCTCTCTCTTCCCCCCAGTTGCTCTCCTCTCTTCCCCCAGTCGCTCTCTCTCTTCCCCCCAGTCGCTCTCTCTCTTCCCCCCAGTCGCTCTCTCTCCCCCCCAGTCGCTGTCTCTCTTCCCCCCAGTCACTCTCTCTCTCCCCCCAGTCGCTCTCTCTCTTCCCCCAGTCGCTCTCTCTCTTCCCCCCCAGTCGCTCTCTTTCTTCCCCCCGCCCAGTTGCTCTCTCTCTTCCCCCCCAGTCGCTCTCTCTCTTCCCCCCCAGTCGCTCTCTCTCTTCCCCCCCAGTAGCTCTCTCTCTTCCCCCCCCAGTCACTCTCTCTCTTCCCCCCGTCGCACTCTCTCTTCCCCCCTCCAGTCGCTCTCTCTCTTCGCCCCCAATCACACTCTCTCTTCCACCCCCAGTCACTGTCTCTCTTCCAATCCCAGTCGTTCTCTCTCTCCCCCCCAGTCGCTCTCTCTCTTCACCCCCCAGTCGCTCTCTCTCTTCCCCCCCATCGCTCTCTCTCTTCCCCCCAGTCGCTCTCTCTCTTCCCCCAGTCGCTCTCTCTCTTCCCCCCAGTCGCTCCCTCTCTCCCCCCAGTCGCTCTCTCTCTTCCCCCCAGTCGCTGCCTCTCTTCCCACAGTCGCTCTCTCTCTTCCCCCCCCAGTCGCTCTCTCTCTTCCCCCCAGTCGCTCTCTCTCTTCCCCCAGTCGCTCTCTCTCTTCCCCCCAGTCGCTCCCTCTCTTCCCCCAGTCGCTCTCTCTCTCTCCCCCCAGTCGCTCTCTCTCTTCCCGCCAGTCGCTCTCTCTCTTCCCCCCAGTCGCTCTCTCTCTTCCCCCCAGTCGCTCTCTCTCTTCCCCCCAGTCGCTCTCTCTTCCCCCCAGTCGCTCTCTCTCTTCCCCCCAGTCGCTCTCTCTCTTCCCCCCCAGTCGCTCTCTCTCTACCCGCCAGTCGCTCTCTCTCTTCCCCCAGTCGCTCTCTCTCTTCCCCCAGTCGCTCACTTTCTTCCCCCCAGTCGCTCTCTCTCTTCCCCCCAGTCGCTCCCTCTCTTCCTCCCAGTCGCTCTCTCTCTTCCCCCCAGTCGCTCTCTCTCTTCCCCCCAGTCGCTCTCTCTCTTCCCCCCAGTCGCTCTCTCTCTTCCCCCCAGTCGCTCTCTCTCTTCCCCCCAGTCGCTCTCTCTCTTCCCACCAGTCGCTCTCTCTCTTCCCCCCAGTCGCTCTCTCGCTTCCCCCCAGTCGCTCTCTCTCTTCCCCCCAGTCGCTCTCCCTCTTCCCCCCAGTCGTTCTCTCTCTCTCCCCCATATGCTCTCTCTCTCTTCCCCCCCCAGTCGCTCTCTCTCTTCCCCCCAAGACGCTCTCTCTCTTCATCCCCAGTCGCTCTCTCTCTTCCCCCCCAGTCGCTCTCTCTCTTCCCCCCCCAGTCATTCTCTCTCTTCCCCCGTCGCTCTCTCTCTTCCCCCCCAGTCGCTCTCTCTCTCCCCGCCAGTTGCTCTCTCTCTTCCCCCTCGAGTCGCTCTCTCTCTTCCCCCCCAGTCGCTCTCTCTCTTCCCCCCCCAGTCGCTCTCTCTCTTCCCCCCCCAGTCGCTCTCTCTCTTCCGCCCCCCAGTCGCTCTCTCTCTTCACCCCCCAGTCGCTCTCTCTGTTCCGCCCCCCCAGTCGCTCTCTCTCTTCCCCCCAGTCGCTCTCTCTCTTCCCCCCCAGTCGCTCCCTCTCTTCCCCCCAGTCGCTCCCTCTCTTCCCCCCAGTCGCTCTCTCTCTTCCCCCCAGTCGCTCTCTCTCTTCCCCCCCAGTCGCTCTCTCTCTTCCCCCTCCCCCAGTCGCTCTCTCTCTTCCCCCCCAGTCGCTCTCTCTCTTCCCCCCCAATCGCTCTCTCTCTTCCCCCCAGTCGCTCACTCTCTTCCCCCCAGTCGCTCTCTCTCTTCCCCCCAGTCGATCCCTCTCTTCCCCCCAGTCGCTCTCTCTCTTCCTCCCAGTCGCTCTCTCTCTTCCCCGCAGTCGCTCTCTCTCTTCCCCCCAGTTGCTCTCTCTCTTCCCCCAGTCGCTCTCTCTCTTCCCCCAGTCGCTCTCTCTCTTCCCCCCAGTCACTCTCTCTTCCCCCCAGTCGCTCTCTCTCTTCCCCTCAGTCGCTCTCTCTCTTACCCCCAGTCGCTCTCTCTCCCCCCCAGTCGCTCTCCCTCTTCCCCCCCAGTCGCTCTCTCTCTTCCCCCCAGTCGCTCTCTCTCTTCCCCCAGTCGCTCTCTCTCTTCCCCCCCAGTCGCTCTCTCTCTTCCCCCCCAGTTGCTCTCTCTCTTCCCCCCCAGACGCTCTCTCTCTTCCCCCCCCAGTCGCTCTCATCTCTTCCCCCCCAGTCGCTCTCTCTCTTCCCCCCACAGTCGCTCTCTCTCTTCCACCCCCAGTTGCTCTATCTCTTCACCCCCCCAGTCGCTCTCTCTGTTCCGCCCCCCCAGTCGCTCTCTCTCTTCCCCCCAGTCGCTCTCTCACTTCCCCCCATTCGCTCTCTCTCTTCCCCCCAGTCGCTCCCTCTCTTCCCCCCAGTCGCTCTCTCTCTTCCCCCCAGTCGCTCTCTCTCTTCCCCCCCAGTCGCTCTCTCTCTTCCCCCTCCCCAGTCGCTCTCTCTCTTCCCCCCAGTCGCACTCTCTCTTCCCCCAGTCGCTCCCTCTCTTCCCCCCAGTCGCTCACTCTCTTCCCCCCAGTCGCTCTCTCTCTTCCCCCAGTCGCTCCCTCTCTTCCCCCCAGTCGCTCTCTCTCTTTCCCCCCCAGTCGCGCTCTCTCTTCCCCGCAGTCGCTCTCTCTCTTCCCCCCAGTCGCTCTCTCTCTTCCCCCAGTCGCTCGCTCTCTTCCCCCATTCGCTCTCTCTCTTCCCCCAGTTGCTCTCTCTTCCCCCCAGTCGCTCTCTCTCTTCCCCCCAGTCGCTCTCTCTCTTCCCCCCAGTCGCTCTCTCTCCCCCCCAGTCGCTGTCTCTCTTCCCCCCAGTCACTCTCTCTCTTCCCCCAGTCGCTCTCTCTCTTCCCCCAGTCCGCTCTCTCTCTTCCCCCCAGTCGCTCTCTTTCTTCCCCCCGCCCAGTTGCTCTCTCTCTTCCCCCCCAGTCGCTCTCTCTCTTCCCCCCAGTCGCTCTCTCTCTTCCCCCCCAGTAGCTCTCTCTCTTCCCCCCCCCAGTCACTCTCTCTCTTCCCCCCTGGTCGCACTCTCTCTTCCCCCTCCAGTCGCTCTCTCTCTTCGCCCCCAATCACACTCTCTCTTCCACCCCCAGTCACTCTCTCTCTTCCAATCCCAGTCGTTCTCTCTCTTCCCCCCCAGTCGCTCTCTCTCTTCACCCCCCAGTCGCTCTCTCTCTTCCCCCCCCATCGCTCTCTCTCTTCCCCCCAGTCGCTCTCTCTCTTCCCCCAGTCGCTCTCTCTCTTCCCCCAGTCGCTCCCTCTCTTCCCCCCAGTCGCTCTCTCTCTTCCCCCCAGTCGCTCTCTCTCTTCCCCACAAGTCGCTCTCTCTCTTCCCCCCCAGTCGCTCTCTCTCTTCCCCCAGTCGCTCTCTCTCTTCCCCCAGTCGCTCTCTCTCTTCCCCCAGTCGCTCTCTCTCTTCCCCCCAGTCGCTCCCTCTCTTCCCCCCAGTCGCTCTCTCTCTTCCCCCCAGTCGCTCTCTCTCTTCCCCCCAGTCGCTCTCTCTCTTCCCCCCAGTCGCTCTCTCTCTTCCCCCCAGTCGCTCTCTCTCTTCCCCCCAGTCGCTCTCTCTTCCCCCCAGTCGCTCTCTCTCTTCCCCCCAGTCGCTCTCTCTCTTCCCCCCCAGTCGCTCTCTCTCTACCCGCCAGTCGCTCTCTCTCTTCCCCCAGTCGCTCTCTCTCTTCCCCCAGTCGCTCACTTTCTTCCCCCCAGTCGCTCTCTCTCTTCCCCCCAGTCGCTCCCTCTCTTCCTCCCAGTCGCTCTCTCTCTTCCCCCAGTCGCTCTCTCTCTTCCCCCCAGTCGCTCTCTCTCTTCCCCCCAGTCGCTCTCTCTCTTCCCCCCAGTCGCTCTCTCTCTTCCCCCCAGTCGCTCTCTCTCTTCCCACCAGTCGCTCTCTCTCTTCCCCCCAGTCGCTCTCTCGCTTCCCCCCAGTCGCTCTCTCTCTTCCCCCCAGTCGCTCTCCCTCTTCCCCCCAGTCGTTCTCTCTCTCTCCCCCATATGCTCTCTCTCTTCCCCCCCCAGTCGCTCTCTCTCTTCCCCCCAAGACGCTCTCTCTCTTCATCCCCAGTCGCTCTCTCTCTTCCCCCCCAGTCGCTCTCTCTCTTCCCCCCCTAGTCATTCTCTCTCTTCCCCCCGTCGCTCTCTCTCTTCCCCCCCAGTCGCTCTCTCTCTTCCCCGCCCAGTTGCTCTCTCTCTTCCCCCTCGAGTCGCTCTCTCTCTTCCCCCCCCAGTCGCTCTCTCTCTTCCCCCCCCAGTCGCTCTCTCTCTTCCCCCCCCAGTCGCTCTCTCTCTTCCGCCCCCCAGTCGCTCTCTCTCTTCACCCCCCCAGTCGCTCTCTCTGTTCCGCCCCCCAGTCGCTCTCTCTCTTCCCCCCAGTCGCTCTCTCTCTTCCCCCCAGTCGCTCCCTCTCTTCCCCCCAGTCGCTCCCTCTCTTCCCCCCAGTCGCTCTCTCTCTTCCCCCCAGTCGCTCTCTCTCTTCCCCCCCAGTCGCTCTCTCTCTTCCCCCTCCCCCAGTCGCTCTCTCTCTTCCCCCCCAGTCGCTCTCTCTCTTCCCCCCAATCGCTCTCTCTCTTCCCCCCAGTCGCTCACTCTCTTCCCCCCAGTCGCTCTCTCTCTTCCCCCAGTCGATCCCTCTCTTCCCCCAGTCGCTCTCTCTCTTCCTCCCAGTCGCTCTCTCTCTTCCCCGCAGTCGCTCTCTCTCTTCCCCCCAGTTGCTCTCTCTCTTCCCCCAGTCGCTCTCTCTCTTCCCCCCAGTCGCTCTCTCTCTTCCCCCCAGTCACTCTCTCTTCCCCCCAGTCGCTCTCTCTCTTCCCCTCAGTCGCTCTCTCTCTTACCCCCAGTCGCTCTCTCTCCCCCCCAGTCGCTCTCCCTCTTCCCCCCCAGTCGCTCTCTCTCTTCCCCCCAGTCGCTCTCTCTCTTCCCCCAGTCGCTCTCTCTCTTCCCCCCCAGTCGCTCTCTCTCTTCCCCCCCCCAGTTGCTCTCTCTCTTCCCCCCCAGACGCTCTCTCTCTTCCCCCCCAGTCGCTCTCTCTCTTCCCCCCCAGTAGCTCTCTCTCTTCCCCCCCCCAGACACTCTCTCTCTTCCCCCCCGGTCGCACTCTCTCTTCCCCCTCCAGTCGCTCTCTCTCTTCCCCCCCCGTCGCTCTCTCTCTTCCGCCCCCAGTCGCTCTCTCTCTTCCCCCCCCAGTCGCTCTCTCTCTTCCCCCCCCGTCGCTCTCTCTCTTCCCCCCAGTCGCTCTCTCTCTTCCCCCCAGTCGCTCTCTCTCTTCCCCCCAGTCGCTCTCTCTCTTCCCACCAGTCGCTCTCTCTCTTCCCCCAGTCGATCTCTCTCTTCCCTCCAGTCGCTCTCTCTCTTCCCCCCAGTCGCTCTCTCTCTTCCCCCCAGTCGCTCTCTCTCTCCCCCCCAGTTGCTCTCTCTCTTGCCCCCCCAGTCGCTCTCTCTCTTCCCCCAAGTCGCTCTCTCTCTTCATCCCCAGTCGCTCTCTCTCTTCCCCGCCCAGTCGCTCTCTCTCTTCCCCCCCAGTCGCTCTCTCTCTTCCCCCCCCGGTCGTTCTCTCTCTTCCCCCCCGTCGCTCTCTCTCTTCCCCCCCAGTCGCTCTCTCTCTTCCCCCCCAGTCGCTCTCTCTCTTCCCCGCCCAGTCGCTCTCTCTCTTCCCCCTCCAGTCGCTCTCTCTCTTCCCCCCCCAGTCGCTCTCTCTCTTCCCCCCCCAGTCGCTCTCTCTCTTCCCCCCCCAGTCGCTCTCTCTCTTCCACCCCCCAGTTGCTCTCTCTCTTCACCCCCCCAGTCGCTCTCTCTGTTCCCCCCAGTCGCTCTCTCTCTTCCCCCCATTCGCTCTCTCTCTTCCCCCCAGTCGCTCCCTCTCTTCCCCCAGTCGCTCTCTCTCTTCCCCCCAGTCGCTCTCTCTCTTCCCCCCCAGTCGCTCTCTCTCTTCCCCCTCCCCCAGTCGCTCTCTCTCTTCCCCCCCAGTCACTCTCTCTCTTCCCCCCAGTCGCTCCCTCTCTTCCCCCCCCAGTCGCGGGAGTATGTGAGTCTCCCTTGGGAGTCCCCTCTGAACCTACCATTAACTATGTACAGGCCTAAGGCTCGGCAGAGTTGCACTACCTCCCTACCGCTTTTATTTATTTCACGATCAAGGTTGTTCCGATTTGCGATTGCTGGTGTGACATCTAAAGGGGTCTGGCCAAACACATGGTTGTTTCCCTGTGGGTCTATGAAGTCAGGTTCACAACCGGTCCTTGCATTTAGGTCCCCACATATTATCACCTTTCCTTGGGCCTGGAAATGGCTGATTTCCATGTGGAGAGTATCAAATAACTCCTCTTCGAAATATGGCGAATCTATTGGAGGTATGTAGATCGCACATAAGTAAACATCTTTTTTTGCTATTCCTATATTTTTATCTAGTTTTAGCCATACGTGTGATTTCCCCTGTTTTACCGGTGAGATGTGTTTGTCCAGTTCTCCCTTATACCACACCAATATTCCCCCGGAGGTTCTGCCCTTGCGTGTTTTAGTGTTCTTTACTGAGGGCACAATGATTTCATGGTACATTGGAGGACAGTGGGTCGGCATGTCCTTTTGGCACCATGTTTCTGTTAACACAATTATATCAATGTCTTTTATAGCTTTTAGGAATTCAGGGTCTGTACTCTTCATCCCAAAAGTTGAGGAGCGGAGGCCCTGGATATTCCAGCAGCTTATGTGGAAAGAACGCATTTATATAGTTCAATAAAACGAAATAAAATGGACCTATTTTGTGGGATGAGTGTGGAAACACTATTTTCTATAATGCTAAATGATGATTTAGTATAAATTTCATGAGGCATGCACATATATCTATCTAATAATAGTAATAATACTGATAAGATAACAATAATGATAATGATAAATAACAATATTAATAATTTCTCCGGCTTTCTATCAGGCTGTTCAGCATCGTCATGATCTTTCTCAGTTCTTGGTCTACAGTCTGTGGTCTAGAGGGGGGTCTTGGGTCAGGTATAAAAGCACGGTTCTGTTGTTGGTTTTGTCTGTTGTTGGTTTTGTAAAGGGGGGTGGGGGACATTGGTGGTCCTGTTTGGGCTCCCAATGGTAGAGGGGGTGGGAGGGCTGCGTCTTTTGGCAGTGTTTATGAGGTTTCTTGCGAAGACCCACATCCGCTGTTTGAGTAGATGTATTTCGTCATAGAGGTCCCTTGTGTTGATGTTTGGATGATGGGCCAGGGAGACGTTGGGGAGGACAGAACATCTCGTGTCGATCTCCCTGTTGGTGTTGTGGATTATATAGGCTGGGGTGTCCTTTCTGGGCAGTAGTGTGGAGATCACGATCCGCGCCTCGGGGAATTCCCTGCTGGCCTTTTCTGCCATCCTGCTCACCGCCCAAGCCGTGCCTTCCTGTAGGGTGCGTAGGTCGTTCGTGCCTGTGTGGATCACAATCCATTTGGGGCTTCCAAGGGATTCTTTGTTCAGGATCTTCATTGCTTGGCCTGTGTTGCTGCACCATTTTTTCAGGACTTGATGGTCTGGGAACAGCCTCTGGGGGTCCAGAAACTTTCCGTTGGAGTCGGTCAGCAGGACCGCCTGAGGGGCTGGTTTTTCAGACTGGGTAACAGTAGTCTGGGTAGGGCTCACCTGGTGGCTGGTTGTTGGCTGGGTTTCTGGGATATGTTGTGTGGCAGGAGCGGGGTTTGGGGCTTTCGGTGTGTCATCGTTTGGGGGGGTATCTGTCGGTTTTTGTGTTCCTGTGTGTGAGGACTGGGTAGCAGTAGTCTGGGCATGACTCGACTGAGGGCTGGTTGGAGCGGGGTTTGTGGCTTTCGGTGTGTCTTCGTGTGGGGTGGCATCCGGCGGGTTCTGCGTCTTTGTGTGTGTTGTTTTTGTGTCCTCAGGTTTTTGGACCTTAAGAGGTTTGTGTTGCCTGCTGAGCCTTTCTACGGTCTCCTTCGTTTTGTTTTGTTGAATACGGAGTTCTTTGATCTCATTTCTTTGCTCCTCTATGGTCTTTCTCATCTTGTGGATGGTGGACTCGTGTTCCGTTTTTAGCTGTTTGAATTCCTCCTTCAAATTCTTGGCCAGTGTTTCTCTGTATTCGTTGAAATCAAATCTCTCTTCCCCCCCCACTCGCTCTCTCTCTTCCCCCCCACTTGCTCTCTCTCTTCCCCCTCCACTCGCTCTCTCTCTTCCCCCCCACTCGCTCTCTCTCTTCCCCCCCACTCGCTCTCTCTCTTCCCCCCCACTCGCTCTCTCTCTTCCCCCCACTCGCTCTCTCTCTTCCCCCCCACTCGCTCTCTCTCTTCCCCCCCAGTCGCTCTCTCTTCCCCCCAGTCGCTCTCTCTTCCCCCCCAGTCGCTCTCTCTTCCCCCCAGTCGCTCTCTCTTCCCCCAGTCGCTCTCTCTTCCCCCCCAGTCGCTCTCTCTTCCCCCCCAGTCGCTCTCTCTACCCCCCAGTCGCTCTCTCTTCCCCCCAGTCGCTCTCTCTTCCCCCCAGTCGCTCTCTCTTACCCCCAGTCGCTCTCTCTCTTACCCCCAGTCTCTAGTGCTCTCTCTCTTACCCCCAGTCTCTCGCGCTCTCTCTCTTACCCCCAGTCTCTCGCGCTCTCTCTCTTACCCCCAGTCTCTCGCTCTCTCTCTCTCTTCCAACAACAACATGCCCTCGAAAAAGCCTCGGCACCGCCGGGCACCCCCAGCTAGTCTATATATATAAAGCGGCTCTTCTGTCTGTCTGTCCCGATGTCTGTCCCGATGTCTGTCTGTCTGTCTGTGTTCTATACGTTTGAAAGTTACAGAGCGTACCGACGCGCGCGTCGCCTCAAAAGAAAGCTTGCGATTCCGGACCGGTCATAGGTGTATTTACGTTTCGGCCGCTCAAAAATACCGCCCGCGGTATCCGAAAAACGTTCAGCGTTCCGCTCATTAGCATCTCATTAGTGACCGTGTGACGTCGAGGTCCACCAATCGGACGGTGGGTTCCTGGCGCGTGCCGTCCGACAGTTGAGTGTCGAGTGACTCGACGATTGACCAATCCTACGCTTCGGTGACCTGACCGGTCGACCAATCGGTGCGTGTGTGGGCGGGCCTTATCCTTCTGAACCGAGGTGAGTGGCCGCCATCTTGATTTTTCACGATTTTTTTCCCCCACACTTTCTGTGTGTTAGGGAACTAAGGTAAATATTTTAATGATGTGTTAGGGAATTAATGAACAACTTATTTCAGTTTTATATTGTGTTTAGCAACCCCCTCCTCCTCCTCACCCTCGCGCAGGGGGGACTCGGTGCTGGTCTCCAGGCCCGCTGCAGGCAGGCTTGAAGCTCCAAAAATTTCTCTCTCACTCTCTCTTCCCTCTCTCTCTCTCCTTCTCCTCTTCCCTCTCTCTCCTTCTCCTCTTCCCTCTCTGTCCAATTCCAATTCCAATTCCAATTCCAATTCAAATGCTTTATTGGCATGAAAGTTTACAGAGAACCATATTGCCAAAGCTTACATAGCAAAAAGGTACAGTTTTCCAACATTCTGTAGGTGTCAATCGATTTGACATTTGTTGGGTACATACAATATTACTTTTAAACAATATTAATTTTAAACAGTCTTTGTACTTCATTTGGTACGTTCAATATTAATTTTAAACAGTCTTAATTTTAAACAGTCCTCAGGTTGTGACATGTTGTTACATATTTGGCCCCAAGGTATGGTCTGTCTCCTTCTCCTAGGACTAATCTCAATTTTGACAGGTCATCCAATTCCTTGAAATCTGGGGTTGTTTGGCTTAGCTTGTTGAATAATATGTTTCTTGATGTGTTGAATTTTTCGCATTTTAGGAGGAAATGCATCTCTGCTTCAACCTCGCCGGCCAGACATTGATCGCATATTCTATTCCCTCTAGGCTGCCAGGATTTCTTGTATCTGCCTTTTTCAATTTCCAGTTGGTGGTCGCTTAGTCTGTACCTGGTGAGGGTCTGTCTCTGTTTTGTGTCTCTGATGGTCGTGAGGTAGTCTGCCAGTTTATATTCTCTTTTTAGGGCCCGGTAACATTCTAATCTGCTTTGGCTTTCGGTTATTTTGTTCCAATGTTCCAGGTAGGTTTCTTTGCATTTTTTAATGATTTGGTTCACTCGGATTGGTGTTTGGACGGCTGTGTTGGTCTGGGGCTGGTCAGGGTCCGGCTGAGTACTTAGTTTCAGTAGCAGCTGACTCAGGGGACTCTTTTCTGGGTTTAGCTCTTGGGTCTGAAAGGCTTTGAAATGAAGGGTGTCTGGGGAGCTAGATTTGAGGTGATTTAGGAAGTTTAGTGCTCGTTTTTGGATGTTTATTATCAGTGGGTATCTGCCTAGTTCGGCTCTGCATGCATTTGTTGGCGTTTTTCTTTGGGTGCGAAGGATGCTTCAGCAGAATTCTGCATGTAGGGCTTCTATTGTGTGTTTTTCCCATTTAGTGTAGCTTTGGTGATTTAGCGGGCCCCATACTTCACTACAGTACAGTGCAATGGGCAGGATTATGCTGTCAAATATTTTGAGCCAGATTTTGATTGGGATTTGGATGTTGTAGAATTTTCTTTTTATTGCATATAGGGCTCTTCGGGCTTTTTCTTTTAGTGCATTCACTGCTATGCTGAAGCTCCCTGATGCTGTAATAGTTAGACCAAGGTAGGTGTAGCTCATAGTGTGTCCTATAGTGGTATCACTGAGGGTAAACTGGTATTTGTTTTCCTGACATCTGGGCCTTTTTTGAAAAATCATGATGTTGGTTTTCTTTAGATTTACTGTTAGAGCCCAATTTTGGCAGTATTTGTCGAGTAGGTCTAGTTGTTGCTGTAATCCCTGTTCTGTGGGAGACAGCAGGACCAGGTCGTCCGCATAGAACAGGGATTTCACTTCTCCATCCAGGAGACGGAGACCTGGTGACTCGCTTTGCTCCAGCATGTCTGCTAATTCATTTATGTATATGTTGAACAGGGTCGGGCTCAAATTGCAGCCCTGCCGGACGCCTCTTCTCTGGGTGAAGAAATCGGTGCGTTTGTCTCCAATTTTGACCCCGCATTTGTTTTTCAGATACATTGATTTAATAAGGTCATAGACTTTGCCCCCTATTCCACACTGAAGAAGTTTATAATAGAGCCCTTCGTGCCATATAGAGTCAAAGGCTTTCTTGAAGTCGATGAAACAGGCGAATATTTTCCCATTTTTTGTTTGGTGTATATGTTTTTCAATGAGGGTGTGAAGGGTATAGATATGGTCGGCGGTGCGGTGTTTTGGAAGAAAGCCTATTTGGTTTTTTCTGAGGATATTATGTTTGTTAAGAAAATCAAGTAATCTACTATTTAGAATACTGCAGAATAACTTCCCTAGACAACTGTTGACACAGATGCCGCGGTAGTTATTTGGGTCTGATTTGTTTCCACTTTTATATATGGGGGAGATTAGTCCTTGGCACCAGATATCGGGAAAACAGCCTGAACGTAATATGATGTTGAATAATTTGAGTACCGCACCCTGCATCTCCATATTGCTGAACTTGAGCATTTCATTTTTGATGTTGTCTGGGCCACAGGCTTTCTTTAGGTGGAGAGATTTTGTTTTTGTGGCCAGTTCTTTCCATGTGATTGGGGAGTCTAGAGGGTTTTGGTTGTCTTTAATTGTTGCTTCTAATGTGTGGAGTTTTTCTGTGACCTGATGTTGACTTGGGTTTGTTTCGTTTATTGGGATGTCTTTGTAGAGGTTTTCAAAATGTGTTCTCCAGATGTCGCCATCTTGGATTGGTAATGCTTGCAATTGTGTTGTACTCAGGTTATTCCACATTTCCCAGAATTGTTTTGGATTGGTGGAGTTTTCAATTTCTTCGAGTATTTTGTGGGTATAGTTTTGTGTTTTGTTCCTAATGGTGTGTTTATATCTTTTGAGGGTTTCATTGTATCTAGTACGTAGGTCCGGATTGTTTGGTTGGCGATGCTTTTGGTTTGATATTTTTCTCAGGTCTTTTCTGGCATTTTTGCATTCGTGGTCAAACCATTTCTTATTTTTATTTTGTCTTTTGTGACGCTTCCTCTTCTGTTTCACAAGGTCGGCTTTTACAGCTGCCTCATGGAAGATCATATTTATATCCTCTATGGCCATGTTTACACCATCTCTGGTGATCTCGTATGGGTTTTCTTTAAATTTTGATATTTTACTTGTGAGATCAGGTGACTTTAGTGCTGTGATGAATTTTTCTCCACTGTCTGGGGCCCATCTGTATGTCTGGTTTATTTTATGGAGCTTACTGGGTTCCTTTTTTGTGTCTGTATTTTGGGC
>NC_140997.1:112869556-112876920 GCF_052327205.1 Somniosus microcephalus
CTCAGTCACTCTCTCTCTCCCCCTCAGTCTCTCTCTCTCTATCTCCTCAGTCTCTCTCCCCCAGTCTCGCCCTCTCTCTCTCTCCCTGTCTCTCTCTCTCTCCCCCCTCAGTCGCTCTCTCTCTCCCCCTCAGTCTCTCTCTCTCGCTCTATCTCCCCATTCTCTCTCTCTCCCCCCAGTCTCTCTCTTCTCTCTCCCCCAGTCTCTCTCTTCTCTCTCCCCCAGTCTCTCTCTCTCTCCCCTGTCTCTCTCTCTCTACCCCAGTCTCTCTCTCTCCCCCCTCAGTCGCTCTCTCTCTGCCCCCTCAGTCTCTCTCTCTCTCTCTCTCTATCTCCCCATCTCTCTCTCTCCCTCTCTCCCCCCAGTCTCTCTACTCTTTCTCTCTCCCAGTCTCTCTCTCCCCCCAGTCTCTCTCTCTCCTTCCCTCTGTCTCTGTCTGTCTCTCTCTCCTTCCTTCTCTCTCTCTCTCCTTCCCTCTCACTCTCTGTCTCTCTCTCCTTCCCTCTCTCTGTCTCCCTCTCCTTCCCTCTCTCTGTCTCTCTCTCCTTCTCTCTCTCTCTCTCTCTCCATCCCTCTCTCTCTCTCTCTCCTTCCCTCTCTCTCTCTCTGTCTCTCTCTCCTTCCCTCTCCAAACAGGGCGATAGCGATTTTCTAGCCCTCTCCCTCTCTCTCCCCCCAATGTCTCTCTCTCTCCCCGTCTCTTTATCTCTCCCTCTGTCTCCCAGTCTCTCTCTCTCTGTCTCCCAGTCTCTCTATCTCTTCCCCCAGTCTCTCTCTCTCTCTCTCTCCCCCAGTTTCTCTCTCTCTCCCCGTCTCTCTCTCTCTCTCCTCTCAGTCTCTCTCTCTCTCTCTCTCTCTCCCAGTCTCTCTCTCTCCCCCAGTCTCTCTCTCTCCTCCAGACTCTCCCTCCTCCAGTCTCTCTCTCCCAGTCTCTCCCTCTCTCCGTCTCTCTCTCTCCCTCCTCCAGTCTCTCCCTCCTCCAGTCTCTCTCTCTCTCCCCCCCAATCTCTCTCTCGCTCCCCGTCTCTCTATCTCTCTCTCCCTGTCTCCCAGTCTCTCTATCTCTCTCTCTACCCAGTCTCTCTCTCCCTTCCCCCGGCTCTCTCTCTCTCTCTCTCCCTCAGTTTATCTCTCTCGCTCTCCCCCGTCTCTCTCCCCCAGTCTCTCTCTCTCCCCTGTCTCTCTCCCCAGTCTCTCTCTCTCTCTCTCCCCCAGTCAATTCAATTCAATTCAATTCAATTCAAATCGCTTTATTGGCATGACAAGTTACATCTTATGTTGCCAAAGCATCGAAAAACATTCATGTTTGTTCACAAAAATACAGATCTATCCATACAGTGTATAAACAGATATATCCCTGAGTGTATAAATATACTTTCATATAATTTATATATACTCTTTTCTTATATTTAGTGGTTGTCCCTCTGCTTATGGCAAGCTGTAACATAGTGTGCCGCTAGTGTTACACAATTTCTCTCTTCCCCTAGTAGGTATGGGAGTTTTTGGTCGTCATTCAAATTTCTGAAATCTGGGCATATTTTTGTGAATTTTGAGTAGAAATTCTCCCTTATGCCCTGATATTTTCTACAAGCTGTGAGGAAGTGCATCTCTGTCTCCACCACTCCCTGACTGCAGTGAGAGCATATCCTGTCCTCTCTTGGTAGCCGGGTCTGCCTGTGTCTACCTTTTTCGATTGCCAGGTTATGTTCACTAAGTCTGTACATTGTCAAAGTTTTTCTCAGTTTGCTATCCTTTACCATGGTCAGGTAATCAGCCATGTTGTATTGTCTGTTTAGGGCCAAGTAGCAATTGAGTTTGCTTTGGGTTTTTGTTGTTTCTGCCCAATATGACAGATATTTTTCCTTTTGCTTTGCGACGATTGTGTTGGGTCGAATTCTTTGTGTTATTGATGTGCCTCAATAAATCCGAGACTCAATGTTAGTGGAACAAAACAAGGCTTTTATTAACTTAGAAGGTAACACACAGTGGAGAGGTATCTTCCATCCAGAGGTCTGCTGTACTGGATGTGAGGCAGGCTGGGCCTGCTTACATAGGGGCCAGGTATGGGCGGAGCCCTACACAATACAATACAATGGTGAGGAAACGGAACTGAGGTAAGGGAAATGAAACTGAAACCAAACCACAGTCACAGGCAGAGAATACCGATGAGTGATGAATGGCATATTTCATCACATTCACCCCTTCTATAGATTTAGTCTGTTCGGGGGTTTGATAGTCCTCTGTGACTGACGTGGCTGTTGTGGTGCCGTGGGTGTCGGCTGGGTGTCCCCGGTGGCCTCCTGGGTCTCTGCCGGGGGTGCCGCCAGGGTTGTTGAAGGGGTAGTTGGTGGGGGGTACCGTTGGTCGATGTTCTTCCGGGGGTGATGAAAGAGTAGTGGGTGGGTAAGAGTTGCTGTGATCGTTGTTGCTGCTGTTGTCGTGGTTGTTGTCGTTACCGGCTGGGGCGACGTCTTTTATGGACACGGTGTCCTCCCTTCCGTCGGCGTGCCGGACATACGCGTATTGGGGGTTGGCGTGGAGTAGGTGCACTGACTCCACGAGAGGGTCCGTCTTGTGGCCCCTCACATGCCTTCGTACCAATACCGGACCTGGGGTGGAGAGCCATGACGGCATGGATACGCCTGAGGTGGATTTCCGGGGAAAGACAAACATTCGCTCATGAGGCGTGGCATTAGTGGCAGTACACAATAGCGACCGTATCGAATGGAGCACATCTGGGAGGACTTCCTGCCAGCAGGAGATAGGGAGGCCCTTGGTCCTTAGAGCTAGAGTGACTGCTTTCCATACTGTCCCGTTCTCTCGCTCCACTTGACCGTTACCCCGGGGGTTGTAGCTGGTGGTACGGCTCGTGGCGATTCCCCCTGGACAGCATGTACTGGCGTAGCTCTTCACTCATGAAGGACGCCCCCCTATCCGTATGGATGTAGCTCGGCATACCGAACAGGCAGAACAGGCTGTTGAGGCATTTAATGACCGTGGCGCTGGTCATGTCTGGGCAGGGGAAGGCGAATGGGAAACGGGAGTATTCGTCCACAATGTTCAGGAAGTAAACATTGCGGTCGACGGACGGGAGGGGGCCCTTGAAATCTAAGCTGAACCGCTCAAAGGGCTGTGTAGCTTTGATTAAGTGGGCTCTATCTGGGCGGTAGAACCGAGGCTTGCACTCAGCGCAAGTGCGGCAGTTCCTGGTCAGAGACCGAACTTCCTCAATCGAGTAGGGTAAGTTGCGGGACTTTATGAAGTGGAACAGCCGCGTGACCCCTGGGTGGCAGAGGTCGTTGTGGAGGGTCTGTAGCCGATCCCCGGTGGCGCTGGCGCACATCCCTCGTGAGAGGGCGTCGGGGGATTCGTTAAGGGCCCCTGGCTGGTAAATGATGTCATAATCGAAGGTGGAGAGCTCGATCCGCCACCTAAGAATCTTATCATTTTTAATCTTCCCCCTCTGTTTATTATTGAATATAAACGCTACCGACCGCTGGTCGGTAAGTAGGGTGAAGCGTTTGCCGGCTAGGTAGTGGCGCCAGTGGCGCACTGCCTCCACGATGGCTTGGGCCTCCTTTTCCACGGAGGAGTGTCTGATCTCGGGCCCTTGGAGGGTCCTCGAGAAGAAAGCTACGGGCTGCCCCGCCTGGTTGAGGGTGGCCGCCAAGGCAAAGTCAGACGCATCACTTTCCACTTGAAAGGGAGTGTTCTCGTCCACTGCCTGTAGCGTGGCCCGCTCAATATCCCGCTAATGCTTTTGAAGGCGGCGTGGGCCTCAGCAGAGAGCGGAAAAGAGGATGCTTTCAAGAGGGGGCGGGCTTTGTCGGAGTAGTTGGGGACCTATTGGGAATAATAAGAAAATAACCCCAGGCTCCTTTTCAGGGCTTTGGGAGTGTTGGGCAGGGGCAGCTCCCATAGGGGGCGCAATCGGTCGGGGTCTGGTCCGATTTCCCCATTCTCCACCACGCTGCCTAGTATGCAGAGGCGCATGGTGTTGTAAACGCACTTGTCCTCGTTGTAGGTGAGGTTGAGTTTTTGTGCGGTTTTCAGGAACCTCTCGAGGTTCGAGTCGTGATCCTGCTGGTTGTGACCGCAGATGGTGACGTTGTCGAGGTAGGGGAAGGTTGCCTGCAAGTGGTGGTCATCGACCATGTGGTCCATCTCCCTCTGGAAGACCGAGACCCTATTCGTCACCCCAAAGGGGACTCTGAGGAATTGGTAGAGGCGTCCGTTCACCTCGAAGGCGGTGTACGGGCGGTCCTCTGGTCTGATAGGGAGCTCGTGGTACGCTGACTTGAGGTCGATGGTGGAGAACACCCGATATTGGGCGATTTGGTTCACCATTTCTGATATGCGGGGTAGCGGGTAGGCGTCTAGTTGGGTGCACCTGTTGATCGTTTGGCTATAGTCGATCACCATCCGTTTCTTCTCGCTACCCCTTACCACCACCACTTGGGCGCGCCACGGGCTGTTGCTGCGTTCAATAATGCGCTCCTTCAGGAGCCTGTCTACCTCGGTCGCGATAAACCGCCTGTCCTCCCAGCTGTACCTCCTGCTTTTGGTCGCTATTGGCTGGCAGTTAGGGGTAAGGTTCGCGAATAGCGAAGGCGGCTTTACCTTCAGGGTAGCCAGACCGCACACTGTGAGGGGCGGCTGGGACCCACCGTAATTGAGCGTGATGCTTTGGTGGTAGCACTGGAAATCCAGGCCCAAGATCACGCTCGCACATAGATTCTTCATGATTAGTACTTTAAAATTATCGTATACAGTTCCGTTAACGGACAATTGTACCGTGCAGTAACCCATAATCACAGAATCACAGAAACCCCACAGTGCAGATAGAGGCCATTTCGGCCCATCGAGCCTGCACCGACACATATCCCACCCGATCCCCGTAACCCCCTACACCAACACATATCCCACCCTATCACTGTAACCCCACGTATTTAATCCCCCTAACACTAAGGGTCAATTTATCATAGCCAATCAACCTAACCTGCACATCTTTGGACTGTGGGAGGAAACCGGAGCACCCGGAGGAAACCCACGCAAACACGGGGAGAATGTGCAAACTCCACACAGACAGTCGCCTGAGGCCGGCTTCGAACCCGGGTCCCTGGCGCTGTGAGGCAACAGTGCTAACCACTATGCCACCGTGCTGTGGTCGATGTCTGGGTTTTATCAGCCATAGAGATGGTACCCCGAGTAGGGACCACCTTTAGGGAGAGTTGTTGTGCCAGTTCAGGGTGGATAAAACTCTCCGTGCTTCCACTGTCAATTAAACATTTAACCCCGCACCCGTTTACCTCGATGTCCACCATTGATTTGGATAGCGGGTGCGGCCTGGTCTGGTCCACTGTGACCGATGCCACTGTAGGGCCCTGATCGAGACAAGATGGCGTCCACGCTGTCTGCTCACAAGATGGCGGACCCCACGAGGTCGGGCAAGATGGCGTCCAAGATGGCCGCTCCCACGGCGCACACGCGGGCGGTGGCGGGTTTTCCGGCGGGGTTCCCCTCTGCACACCTTCCCGAAGTGCCCCTTCTTACCGCACTTAAAGCAGGTGGTGCCTTTCGCCGGGCACAGGTTTCTGGTGTGCTTCGGCTGCCCGCAGAAGTAGCAGTTGGGTCCCCGACGCGTTGCGGCTGTCGTAGGGCTTCTGGGGGGAGAGCGGGGCCCCGACGGTGTCGGGCTTGCCGGGCGGGGAAGATGCCTTCCAAGATGGCGGCGTCCTTGGTGCACACGTGGCAGCGTAGACGGCGCAGGCTGAAGAGTAGGCGTCCGAGTTTCTCTGGGCCACATCCAGGGATCGCGCTGTGTCCACAGCCTGTTTCAGGTACAATCCCGTTTTTTCCCAGCAGTCTCTGCCGGATGTAAGTGGAGCTGAGGACGCTGTCACTGTCCTCCTGGGGCTGGTTATTGTTAGTAGTGTTAGTAGTTACTTCACACTGAGTCCCAGGACTAGTTGACTGAGGGTATTCTTCTTTATGGTCCTCTCTTGGCATTTCAGGGCTTCGTAATGATAGCATTGGGGGTTGCTCATTTCTTAGGTGTTTCCAAAATTTGGTGGCTCTTTTTTGGATAGTGATTATGAATGGATATTGGCCTAGTTCTGCCCTGCATGCATTGTTTACAGTTTTCCTTTGAGTCCGGAGGATACTTTTACAGAATTCTGCATGTAGGATCTCAATTGGGTGTTTGTCCCATTTTGCAAATTCTTGTTGTGTTAGTGGTCCCCACACCTCACTGCCATAGAGTGCAATTGGTTCAATTACTGATTTGAAAAATTTTGAGCCAAATGCTAATTGGGATTTCTATTTGGATTGATTTTTTAATGGCATAGAAAGCCCTTCTTGCTTTCTCTTTCAGTTCATTCACAGCCAGTTTGAAATTTCCCGTAGAACTGATTTTTAAGCCCAAGTATGTGTAGTTAGTGGTTTGTTCAATTTTGGTTGTTCCTAGTGTGAAATTTATTTTGGGTCCCTGATGTCTGGATCTTTGCTGGAACACAAGGACTTTGGTTTTTTGGGCATTTATTGTCAGGGCCCAAGTCTGGCAGTACGACTCCAGCAGATCCAGGTTCTGCTGTAGACCCTCCTTAGTTGGTGACAGCAGAAACAGGCCATCTGCATAGAGGAGGAATTTAACCTTGGATTCATATAGGGTGAGGCCGGGTGCTGTAGATTGTTCAAGTAGTTTTGCCAATTCATTTATGTAACTCTCTCTCTCTCTCCCCAGTCTCTCTCTCTCTCCCCCCAGTCTCTCTCCTCTCTCTCCCCCAGTCTCTCTCTCTCACCAGTCTCTCTCCTCTCTCTCTCCCCCCAATCTCTCTCCTCTCTCTCCCCCAGTCTCTCTCTCTCTCCCCCAGTCTCTCTCCTCTCTCTCCCCCAGTCTCTCTCTCTCACCAGTCTCTCTCCTCTCTCTCCCCCCAATCTCTCTCCTCTCTCTCCCCCAGTCTCTCTCCTCTCTCTGCCCCCAGTCTCTCTCCTCTCTCTGCCCCCAGTCTCTCTCCTCTCTCTCCCCCAGTCTCTCTCCTCTCTCTCCCCCCAGTCTCTCTCTCTCTCCCCAGTCTCTCTCTCTCCCTCCCCAGTCTCTCTCTCCCTTCCCCGTCTCTCTCTCTCTCTCTCTCCCCAGTCTATCTCTCTCTCTCCCCGTCTCTCTCCCCCAGTCTCTCTCTCTGTCCCCCTTAGTCTCTCTCTCTCTCTCTATCTCCCCATTCTCTCTCTCTCTCTCCCAGTCTCTCTCCTCTCTCCCCAGTCTCTCTACTCTCTCTCTCTCTCTCCCCCGTCTCTCTCTCTCCACCTCAGTCGTTCTCTCTCTCCCCCCTCAGTCTCTCTCTCTATCTCCTCAGTCTCTCTCT
>NC_140997.1:112877420-112915730 GCF_052327205.1 Somniosus microcephalus
GGGAGGAGGGAGTGGGGAGGGGGAGGGGAGTGGGAAAGGGGGAGGGGAGGGAAGAGGGGAGGGATGGAAGGAGGGGAGAGGGGGGGAGGGGAGGGGTGGGGGTGGTGGGGGAAGGAGGGGGGGAGAAAGGGAGGGGGGAGCCAGCAGACCCTCTCCCCTCTGCTGGCGATGGCTCCGCTGAGCTCGTGCCACCCCACGCGCTGACATGCCGAGCGCAGCGCCTCGGTCAGCCCGAGCCCCGCCCTCCCGAGGCCGGGACTGAGGCGGCTTGAGATGGCCGATTGCGGCTGGCCGGGCCCAGTTGCCTTGGTAACCCTCCTCCCCTCTCCGTCTGCCGATCTCCGGGACCGGGCCTGAGCGGCTTGAGACGGCCGATTGCGGCTGGCGAGCCCGGTTGCCAGGGAAACCCTCTCCGCTACTGCTCCCCCTCCCCTCCCGAGCCCCGCCTCCCCCCCCCCCCGCTAACCTGCTCGCTTCCCTCTGGCCGCGCTCTGTGTGGAGGTGCGCCGTGCAGCGCGAGGAGCTTGCAGTGTGCCCAGCCAGCCTTTACCAAGATGGCTGGCCGTTGGTTCGGAATCGGGACCAGCGGTGGGGTGGGGGGTGAGGGGTGGGAGGAGCTTGCCACAAAACAATTGCCTAGGGTCCAGCATGGCTGGCAACAGACGCCCAGGCTTCGAGGCCTACCTGCAAAAACAGGGAAAGGTAGGAAAATTAATGAGATTAGATAAAAGATTTAGAAAGTAATTAACTTTGTTTAAAAACAATATGTGTTTTAAAAGCAACTTTTTTTTTAAAGTGGCAGAAAGCGGGAAAAAGAAATGAAAAGTTTGGAATCAAGATGGCGGCGACTCACCTCGGTTCAGAACGATAAGGCCCGCCCACACACGCACCGATTGGTCGATGGTCAGGTCACCGAAGCATAGGATTGGTCAATCGTCCCATCACTCGACTCTAGGAAGGCCCGCCCGCACGGGCCAGGAACCCGCCCAACCCACGCAGCGATTGGTCCACCGTCGGGTCGCTCGACCCAACGATTGGTCGACCTCGACGTCACTCTATTGCTAATGAGCGGATAATGAGATGCTAATGAGCGGAATTTTGAATGTTTTTTGGATACCGCGGGGCGCAATTTTTGTCTCGCCGAAACATAAATACGCTTACGACCGTTCCAGAATCATAAGCTTTCTTTTGATGTAACGCACGTGTAGGTACGCTCTATAACTTTAGAGCGTATAGCCCGACAGACACACCGAAGGACAGACAGACAGACAGATGTATCCTTTTATATATATATAGATAGATAGATAGATGGAGGAGCTGGAGTGCCCGGCGGTGCCGAGGCTTTTTCAAGGGCATGTTGTTGTTGGAAGGGAGAGAGAGCGCGACTGAGGGGAACAGAGAGCGCAACTGGGGGAAAGAGAGAGAGCGACTGGGGGAAAGAGAGAGAGCGACGGGGGAAGAGAGAGAGCGACGGGGGAAAGAGAGAGCGGCTGATGGGAAGAGAGAGAGCGACTGGGGTAAGAGAGAGCGACGGGGGGAAGAGAGAGCGATTGGGGGGGGAAGAGAGAGAGCGACTGGGGGAAAAAGAGGGAGCGACTGGGGGGAAAGAGAGAGAGCGACTGGGGGGGAAGAGAGAGCGACTGGGGAAGAGAGAGTGACTGGAGGGACGAGAGAGAGGGACTGGGGGGGAAGAGAGAGAGCGACTGGGGGGAAGAGAGAGAGCGACGGGGGGGAAGAGAGAGCGACTGGGGGGAAGAGAGAGAGCGACTGGGGGGGAAGAGAGAGAGCGACTGTGGGGAAGAGAGAGAGCGACTGGGGAAGAGAGAGAGCGACTGGGGGGAAGAGAGAGCGACTGGGGGGAAGAGAGAGAGCGACTGGGGGGAAGAGAGAGCGACTCGGGGAAGAGAGAGAGCTACTGGGGGGGGGAAGAGAGAGAGCAACTGGGAAGAGAGAGAGCAACTGGGGGGAAGGAGAGAAAGCGACGGGGAAGAGAGAGCGACGGGGGGAAGAGAGAGATCGACGGGGGGAAGAGAGAGATCGACGGGGGGAAGAGAGAGAGCGACTGGGGGGGAAGAGAGAGAGCGACTGGGGGGGAAGAGAGAGAGCGACTGGGGGGGAAGAGAGAGAGCGACTGGGGGGGAAGAGAGAGAGCGACTGGGTGAAGAGAGAGAGCGACGGGGGGGGAAGAGAGAGAGCGACTGGGCGGGGGAAGAGAGAGAGCGACTGGGGAAGAGAGAGCGCAAAAGGGGTGAAGAGAGAGCGCGACTGGGGGAAGAGAGAGAGCGACTGGGGGGAAGAGAGAGAGCCACTGGGGGGAAGAGAGTGAACGACTGGGGGGAAGAGAGTGAGCGACTGGGGGGAAGAGAGAGAGCGACTGGGGGGAAGAGAGAGAGCAACTGGGGGGAAGAGAGAGAGCGACGGGGGAAGAGAGAGCGACTGGGGGGAAGAGAGAGAGCGACGGGGGAAGAGAGGGAGCAACTGGGGAAGAGAGAGCACGACTGGGGGGAAGAGAGAGAGCGACTGGGGGGAAGAGAGAGAGCGACTGGGGGAAGAGAGAGAGCGACGCGAGGGAAGAGAGAGCGACGGGGGGGAAGAGAGAGCGACTGGGGGGGAAGAGAGAGCGACTGGGGGGAAAGAGAGAGCGACTGGGGGGAAGAGAGAGAGCGACTGGGGGGAAGAGAGAGCGACTGGGGGGAAGAGAGAGCGACGGGGGAAGAGAGGGAGCAACTGGGGAAGAGAGAGCACGACTGGGGGGAAGAGAGAGAGCGACTGGGGGGAAGAGAGAGAGTGACTGGGGGAAGAGAGAGAGCGACGCGAGGGAAGAGAGAGCGACGGGGGGGGAAGAGAGAGCGACTGGGGGGGAAGAGAGAGAGCGACTGGGGGGGAACCGAGAGAGCGACTGGGGGGGAAAGAGAGGTAGGGGGGGGGAAGAGAGAGTGACTGGGGGGAAAGAGAGAGCGACTGGGGGGAAAGAGAGAGCGACTGGGGGGAAGAGAGAGAGCGACTGGGGGGAAGAGAGAGCGACTGGGGGGAAGAGAGAGCGACTGGGGTGGAAGAGAGAGCGACTGCGGGGAAGAGAGAGAGCGACTGGGGGGAAGAGAGAGAGCGACTGGGGGGAGAGAGAGAGCGACAGGGGAAGAGAGAGCGACTGGCGGGAAGAGAGAGCGACTTGGGGGAAGAGATAGAGCGACTGGGGGGGAAGAGAGAGAGCGACTAGGGGAAGAGGGAGGGGAGGAGGGGAGAGGGGGAGGGAAGGGGACGGAGAGGGGGGAGGAGGGGGGGAGGGGAGGCGGAGGAGGGGGGAGGGGGAAGGGGAGGGGGAGAGAGAGGGGGGGAGGAGGGAGTGGGGAGGGGGAGGGGAGTGGGAAAGGGGAGGGGAGGGAGAGGGGGGGAGGGGAGGGGAGGGAAGGGGGGAGGGGAGGGATGGAAGGAGGGGAGGCGGAGGGGAGAGGGAGGGGGGGAGGGGTGGGGGGTGGTGGGGGAAGGAGGGGGGGGAGAAAGGGAGGGGGGAGCCAGCAGACCCTCTCCCCTCTGCTGGCGATGGCTCCGCTGAGCTCCGTGCCACCCCACGCACTGACATGCCGAGCGCAGCGCCTCGGTCAGCCCGAGCTCCGCCCTCCCGAGGCCGGGACTGAGGCGGCTTGAGATGGCCGATTGCGGCTGGCCGGGCCCAGTTGCCTTGGTAACCCTCCTCCCCTCTCCGTCTGCCGATCTCCGGGACCGGGCCTGAGCGGCTTGAGACGGCCGATTGCGGCTGGCGAGCCCGGTTGCCAGGGAAACCCTCTCCGCTACTGCTCCCCCCTCCCCTCCCGAGCCCCGCCTCCCCCCCCCCCCGCTAACCTGCTCGCTTCCCTCTGGCCGCGCTCTGTGTGGAGGTGCGCGTGCGCCGTGCAGCGCGAGGAGCTTGCAGTGTGCCCAGCCAGCCTTTACCAAGATGGCTGGCCGTTGGTTCGGAATCGGGACCAGCGGTGGGGTGGGGGGTGAGGGGTGGGAGGAGCTTGCCACAAAACAATTGCCTAGGGTCCAGCATGGCTGGCAACAGACGCCCAGGCTTCGAGGCCTACCTGCAAAAACAGGGAAAGGTAGGAAAATTAATGAGATTAGATAAAAGATTTAGAAAGTAATTAACTTTGTTTAAAAACAATATGTGTTTTAAAAGCAACTTTTTTTTTAAAAAAGTTTGGAATCAAGATGGCGGCGACTCACCTCTTAGTTCTTTAAACACAGATAAGGCCCGCCCACACACGCACCGATTGGTCGATGGTCAGGTCACCGAAGCATAGGATTGGTCAATCGTCCCATCACTCGACTCTAGGAAGGCCCGCCCGCACGGGCCAGGAACCCGCCCAACCCACGCAGCGATTGGTCCACCGTCGGGTCGCTCGACCCAACGATTGGTCGACCTCGACGTCACTCTATTGCTAATGAGCGGATAATGAGATGCTAATGAGCGGAATTTTGAATGTTTTTTGGATACCGCGGGCGCAATTTTTGTCTCGCCGAAACATAAATACGCTTACGACCGTTCCAGAATCATAAGCTTTCTTTTGATGTAACGCACGTGTAGGTACGCTCTATAACTTTAGAGCGTATAGCCCGACAGACACACCGAAGGACAGACAGACAGACAGATGTATCCTTTTATATATATATAGATAGATAGATAGATAGATAGATAGATGGAGGAGCTGGAGTGCCCGGCGGTGCCGAGGCTTTTTCAAGGGCATGTTGTTGTTGGAAGGGAGAGAGAGCGCGACTGAGGGGAACAGAGAGCGCAACTGGGGAAAGAGAGAGAGCGACTGGGGGAAAGAGAGAGAGCGACGGGGGAAGAGAGAGAGCGACGGGGGAAAGAGAGAGAGCGGCTGATGGGAAGAGAGAGAGCGACTGGGGTAAGAGAGAGCGACTGGGGGGGAAGAGAGAGCGATTGGGGGGGAAGAGAGAGAGCGACTGGGGGGAAAAAGAGGGAGCGACTGGGGGGAAAGAGAGAGAGCGACTGGGGGGGAAGAGAGAGCGACTGGGGGAAGAGAGAGAGTGACTGGAGGGAAGAGAGAGAGGGACTGGGGGGGAAGAGAGAGAGCGACTGGGGGGAAGAGAGAGAGCGACTGGGGGGGAAGAGAGAGAGCGACTGGGGGGAAGAGAGAGAGCGACTGGGGGGGAAGAGAGAGAGCGACTGTGGGGAAGAGAGAGAGCGACTGGGGGGAAGAGAGAGCGACTGGGGGGAAGAGAGAGCGACTGGGGGGAAGAGAGAGAGCGACTGGGGGGAAGAGAGAGCGACTCGGGGAAGAGAGAGAGCTACTGGGGGGGGAAGAGAGAGAGCAACTGGGGGGAAGGAGAGAAAGCGACGGGGAAGAGAGAGAGCGACGGGGGGAAGAGAGAGATCGACGGGGGGAAGAGAGAGAGCGACTGGGGGGGAAGAGAGAGAGCGACTGGGGGGGAAGAGAGAGAGCGACTGGGGGGGAAGAGAGAGAGCGACTGGGGGGGAAGAGAGAGCGACTGGGGGGGAAGAGAGAGAGCGACGGGGGGAAGAGAGAGAGCGACTGGGTGAAGAGAGAGAGCGACGGGGGGGGAAGAGAGAGAGCGACTGGGCGGGGGAAGAGAGAGAGCGACTGGGGAAGAGAGAGCGCAAAAGGGGTGAAGAGAGAGCGCGACTGGGGGGAAGAGAGAGAGCGACTGGGGGAAGAGAGAGAGCCACTGGGGGGAAGAGAGTGAACGACTGGGGGGAAGAGAGTGAGCGACTGGGGGGAAGAGAGAGAGCCACTGGGGGGAAGAGAGAGAGCAACTGGGGGGAAGAGAGAGAGCGACTGGGGGAAGAGAGAGCGACTGGGGGGAAGAGAGAGAGCGACGGGGGAAGAGAGGGAGCAACTGGGGAAGAGAGAGCACGACTGGGGGGAAGAGAGAGAGCGACTGGGGGGAAGAGAGAGAGCGACTGGGGGAAGAGAGAGAGCGACGCGAGGGAAGAGAGAGCGACGGGGGGGAAGAGAGAGCGACTGGGGGGGAAGAGAGAGAGCGACTGGGGGAGAAGAGAGAGAGCGACTGGGGGGGAAGAGAGAGAGCGACTGGGGGGGAAGAGAGAGAGCGACTGGGGGGGAAGAGAGAGAGCGACTGGGGGGGAACCGAGAGAGCGACTGGGGGGGAAAGAGAGGTAGCGACTGGGGGGGAAGAGAGAGCGACTGGGGGGAAAGAGAGAGCGACTGGGGGGAAGAGAGAGCGACTGGGGGGAAGAGAGAGCGACTGGGGTGGAAGAGAGAGCGACTGCGGGGAAGAGAGAGAGCGACTGGGGGGAAGAGAGAGCGACTGGGGCGGTAGAGAGAGCGACGGGGGGAATAGAGAGCGCGACTGGGGGGAAGAGAGAGAGCGACTGGGGGGAAGAGAGAGCGACTGGGGGGAAGAGAGAGCGACTGCGGGGAAGAGAGAAAGCGACTGGGGGGAAGAGAGAAAGCGACTGGGGGGAAGAGAGAGAGCGACTGGGGGGGAAGAGGAGAGGCGGGGGGGACGGGGGCGGGGGGGAGGCGCGACTGGGGGGGAAGAGAGAGAGCGACTGGGGGGAAGAGATGAGCGACGGGTGGAAGAGAGAGAGCGGCTGGGGAAGAGAGCGCGCGACTGGCGGGAAGAGAGAGCGACTGGGGGGAAGAGAGAGAGCGACGGGGAAGAGAGAGAGCGACGGGGGGGAAGAGAGAGAGCGACTGCGGGGAAGAGAGAGCGACTGGGGGGAAGAGAGAGAGCGACTAGGGTGGAAGAGAGAGAGCGACTGGGGGGAAAAGAGAGCGACTGGGGGGAAGAGAGAGCGACTGGGGGGGAAGAGAGAGAGCGACTGGGGGGGAAGAGAGAGAGCGACTGGGGGGGAAGAGAGAGCGACTGGGGGGAAGAGAGAGAGCGTCTGGGGGGAAGAGAGAGAGCGCCTGGGGGGAGAGAGAGAGCGACTGGGGGGGAAGAGAGAGCGACTGGGGGGAAGAGAGAGCGACTGGGGGGAAGAGAGAACGACTGGGGGGAAGAGAGAGAGCGACTGGGGGGAAGAGAGTGAGCGACTGGGGTGGAAGAGAGAGCGGCTGGGGAAGAGAGCGCGCGACTGGCGGGTAGAGAGAGAGCGACTGGGGGGAAGAGAGAGCGACGGGGAAGAGAGAGAGCGACGGGGGGGAAGAGAGAGCGACGGGGGGAAGAGAGAGAGCGACGGGTGGCGGAAGAGAGAGAGCGACTGGTGGGGGGAAGAGAGAGAGCGACTGGGGGGAAGAGAGAGAACGACTGGGGGGAAGAGAGAGCGACTGGGGGGAAGAGAGTGAGCGACTGGGGGGGAAGAGAGAGAACGACTGGGGAAGAGAGCGCGCGACTGGCGGGAAGAGAGAGAGCGACTGGGGGGAAGAGAGAGCGACTGGGGGGAAGAGAGAGCGACTGCGGGGAAGAGAGAAAGCGACTGGGGGGAAGAGAGAAAGCGACTGGGGGGAAGAGAGAGAGCGACTGGGGGGGAAGAGAGAGCGCGACTGGGGGGGAAGAGAGAGAGCGACTGGGGGGAAGAGATGAGCGACTGGGGTGGAAGAGAGAGAGCGGCTGGGGAAGAGAGCGCGCGACTGGCGGGAAGAGAGAGCGACTGGGGGGAAGAGAGAGAGCGACGGGGAAGAGAGAGAGCGACGGGGGGGAAGAGAGAGAGCGACTGCGGGGAAGAGAGAGCGACTGGGGGGAAGAGAGAGAGCGACTAGGGGGGAAGAGAGAGCGACTAGGGTGGAAGAGAGAGAGCGACTGGGGGGAAAAGAGAGAGCGACTGGGGGAAGAGAGAGCGACTGGGGGGGAAGAGAGAGAGCGACTGGGGGGGAAGAGAGAGAGCGACTGGGGGGGAAGAGAGAGCGACTGGGGGGAAGAGAGAGAGCGTCTGGGGGGAAGAGAGAGAGCGCCTGGGGGGAAGAGAGAGAGCGACGGGGGGGGAAGAGAGAGCGCGACTGGGGGGGAAGAGAGAGCGACTGGGGGGAAGAGAGAGCGACTGGGGGGAAGAGAGAACGACTGGGGGGAAGAGAGAGAGCGACTGGGGGGAAGAGAGTGAGCGACTGGGGTGGAAGAGAGAGCGGCTGGGGAAGAGAGCGCGCGACTGGCGGGTAGAGAGAGAGCGACTGGGGGGAAGAGAGAGCGACGGGGAAGAGAGAGCGACGGGGGGAAGAGAGAGAGCGACGGGTGGCGGAAGAGAGAGAGCGACTGGTGGGGGGAAGAGAGAGAGCGACTGGGGGGAAGAGAGAACGACTGGGGGGAAGAGAGAGCGACTGGGGGGAAGAGAGTGAGCGACTGGGGGGGAAGAGAGAACGACTGGGGAAGAGAGCGCGCGACTGGCGGGAAGAGAGAGAGCGACTGGGGGGGAAGAGAGAGAGCGACGGGGAAGAGAGAGAGCGACGGGGGGGAAGAGAGAGCGACGGGGGGAAGAGAGAGAGCGACGGGTGGGGGAAGAGAGAGAGCGAATGGTGGGGGGAAGAGAGAGAGCGACTGGGGGTGAAGAGAGAGCGACTGGAGGGGAAGAGAGAGAGCGACTGGGGGGGGTAGAGAGCGACGGGGGGAAGAGAGAGAGCGACTCGGGGGGGAAGAGAGAGAGCGACTGGGGGCGGGAAGAGTGAGAGCGACTGGGGGGAATAGAGAGAGAGCGACGGGGGGGAAGAGAGAGAGCGACTGGGGGGGAAGAGAGCGCGACTGGGTTGGAAGAGAGAGCGACGGGGGGGAAGTGAGAGAGCGACTGGGGGGAAGAGAGAACGACTGGGGGGAAGAGAGAGAGCGACTGGGGGGAAGAGATGAGCGACTGGGGTGGAAGAGAGAACGACTGGGGGGAAGAGAGAGAGCGACTGGGGGGAAGAGATGAGCGACTGGGGTGGAAGAGAGAGAGCGGCTGGGGAAGAGAGCGCGCGACTGGCGGGAAGAGAGAGAGCGACTGGGGGGAAGAGAGAGAGCGACGGGGAAGAGAGAGAGCGACGGGGGGGAAGAGAGAGCGACGGGGGGAAGAGAGAGAGCGACGGGTGGGGGAAGAGAGAGAGCGACTGGTGGGGGGAAGAGAGAGAGCGACTGGGGGGAAGAGAGAGAACGACTGGGGGGAAGAGAGAGCGACTGGGGGGAAGAGAGTGAGCGACTGGGGGGGAAGAGAGAGAACGACGGGAAGAGAGCGCGCGACTGGCGGGAAGAGAGAGAGCGACTGGGGGGAAGAGAGAGAGCGACGGGGAAGAGAGAGAGCGACGGGGGGAAGAGAGAGAGCGACGGGGGGAAGAGAGAGAGCGTCTGGGGGGAAGAGAGAGAGCGCCTGGGGGGAAGAGAGAGAGCGACTGGGGGGGAAGAGAGAGCGCGACTGGGGGGGAAGAGAGAGCGACTGGGGGGAAGAGAGAGCGACTGGGGGGAAGAGAGAACGACTGGGGGGAAGAGAGAGAGCGACTGGGGGGAAGAGAGTGAGCGACTGGGGTGGAAGAGAGAGCGGCTGGGGAAGAGAGCGCGCGACTGGCGGGTAGAGAGAGAGCGACTGGGGGGAAGAGAGAGCGACGGGGAAGAGAGAGAGCGACGGGGGGGAAGAGAGAGCGACGGGGGGAACGAGAGAGAGCGATGGGTGGCGGAAGAGAGAGAGCGACTGGTGGGGGGAAGAGAGAGAGCGACTGGGGGAAGAGAGAGAACGACTGGGGGGAAGAGAGAGCGACTGGGGGAAGAGAGTGAGCGACTGGGGGGGAAGAGAGAGAACGACTGGGGAAGAGAGCGCGCGACTGGCGGGAAGAGAGAGAGCGACTGGGGGAAGAGAGAGCGACTGGGGGGAAGAGAGAGCGACTGCGGGGAAGAGAGAAAGCGACTGGGGGGAAGAGAGAAAGCGACTGGGGGGAAGAGAGAAAGCGACTGGGGGGAAGAGAGAGAGCGACTGGGGGGGGAAGAGAGAGCGCGACTGGGGGGGAAGAGAGAGAGCGACTGGGGGGAAGAGATGAGCGACTGGGGTGGAAGAGAGAGAGCGGCTGGGGAAGAGAGCGCGCGACTGGCGGGAAGAGAGAGCGACTGGGGGGAAGAGAGAGAGCGACGGGGAAGAGAGAGAGCGACGGGGGGGAAGAGAGAGAGCGACTGCGGGGAAGAGAGAGCGACTGGGGGGGAAGAGAGAGAGCGACTAGGGGGGAAGAGAGAGCGACTAGGGTGGAAGAGAGAGAGCGACTGGGGGGAAAAGAGAGAGCGACTGGGGGGAAGAGAGAGCGACTGGGGGGGAAGAGAGAGAGCGACTGGGGGGGAAGAGAGAGAGCGACTGGGGGGAAGAGAGAGCGACTGGGGGGAAGAGAGAGAGCGTCTGGGGGGAAGAGAGAGAGCGCCTGGGGGGAAGAGAGAGAGCGACTGGGGGGGAAGAGAGAGCGCGACTGGGGGGGAAGAGAGAGAGCGACTGGGGGGAAGAGAGAGCGACTGGGGGAAGAGAGAACGACTGGGGGGAAGAGAGAGAGCGACTGGGGGGAAGAGAGTGAGCGACTGGGGTGGAAGAGAGAGCGGCTGGGGAAGAGAGCGCGCGACTGGCGGGTAGAGAGAGAGCGACTGGGGGGAAGAGAGAGCGACGGGGAAGAGAGAGCGACGGGGGGAAGAGAGAGAGCGACGGGTGGCGGAAGAGAGAGAGCGACTGGTGGGGGGAAGAGAGAGAGCGACTGGGGGGAAGAGAGAACGACTGGGGGGAAGAGAGAGCGACTGGGGGGAAGAGAGTGAGCGACTGGGGGGGAAGAGAGAGAACGACTGGGGAAGAGAGCGCGCGACTGGCGGGAAGAGAGAGAGCGACTGGGGGGGAAGAGAGAGAGCGACGGGGAAGAGAGAGAGCGACGGGGGGGAAGAGAGAGCGACGGGGGGAAGAGAGAGAGCGACGGGTGGGGGAAGAGAGAGAGCGAATGGTGGGGGGAAGAGAGAGAGCGACTGGGGGTGAAGAGAGAGCGACTGGAGGGGAAGAGAGAGAGCGACTGGGGGGGGTAGAGAGCGACGGGGGGAAGAGAGAGAGCGACTCGGGGGGGAAGAGAGAGAGCGACTGGGGGCGGGAAGAGTGAGAGCGACTGGGGGGAATAGAGAGAGAGCGACGGGGGGGAAGAGAGAGAGCGACTGGGGGGGAAGAGAGCGCGACTGGGTTGGAAGAGAGAGCGACGGGGGGGAAGTGAGAGAGCGACTGGGGGGAAGAGAGAACGACTGGGGGGAAGAGAGAGAGCGACTGGGGGGAAGAGATGAGCGACTGGGGTGGAAGAGAGAACGACTGGGGGGAAGAGAGAGAGCGACTGGGGGGAAGAGATGAGCGACGGGTGGAAGAGAGAGAGCGGCTGGGGAAGAGAGCGCGCGACTGGCGGGAAGAGAGAGCGACTGGGGGAAGAGAGAGAGCGACGGGGAAGAGAGAGAGCGACGGGGGGGAAGAGAGAGCGACGGGGGGAAGAGAGAGAGCGACGGGTGGGGGAAGAGAGAGAGCGACTGGTGGGGGGAAGAGAGAGAGCGACTGGGGGTGAAGAGAGAGCGACTGGAGGGGAAGAGAGAGAGCGACTGGGGGGGTAGAGAGCGACGGGGGGAAGAGAGAGCGACTCGGGGGGGAAGAGAGAGAGCGACTGGGGGCGGGAAGAGTGAGAGCGACTGGGGGGAATAGAGAGCGACGGGGGGGAAGAGAGAGCGACGGGGGGGAAGAGAGAGAGCGACTGGGGGGGAAGAGAGAGCGCGACTGGGTTGGAAGAGAGAGCGACGGGGGGGAAGTGAGAGAGCGACGGGGGGAAGAGAGAGCGACTGGGGGGAAGAGAGAGAGCGACTGGGGGGGGAAGAGAGAGCGACTGGGGGGAAGAGAGAAAGCGACGGGGGGGGAAGAGAGAGAGCGACTGGGGGGGAAGAGAGAGTGACTGGGGGGAAGAGAGAGAGCGACTGGGGGGAAGAGAGAGAGCGACTGGGGGGAAGAGAGAGAGCCACTGGGGGGAAGAGAGTGAACGACTGGGGGGACGAGAGTGAGCGACTGGGGGGAAGAGAGAGCGCGACTGGGGGGAAGAGAGAGAGCGACTGCGGGGAAGAGAGAGAGCGACTGGGGGGAAGAGAGAGAGCGACTAGGGTGGAAGAGAGAGAGCGACTGGGGGGAAAAGAGAGAGCGACTGGGGGGAAGAGAGAGAGCGACTGGGGGGGAAGAGAGAGCGACTGGGGGGGAAGAGAGAGAGCGACTGGGGGGGAAGAGAGAGCGACTGGGGGGAAGAGAGAGAGCGTCTGGGTGGAAGAGAGAGAGCGCCTGGGGGGAAGAGAGAGAGCGACTGGGGGGGAAGAGAGAGCGCGACTGGGGGGGAAGAGAGAGAGCGACTGGGGGGAAGAGAGAGCGACTGGGGGGAAGAGAGAACGACTGGGGGTAGAGAGAGAGCGACTGGGGGGAAGAGAGTGAGCGACTGGGGTGGAAGAGAGAGCGGCTGGGGAAGAGAGCGCGCGACTGGCGGGTAGAGAGAGCGACTGGGGGGAAGAGAGAGCGACGGGGAAGAGAGAGAGCGACGGGGGGGAAGAGAGAGCGACGGGGGGAAGAGAGAGAGCGACGGGTGGCGGAAGAGAGAGAGCGACTGGTGGGGAGAAGAGAGAGAGCGACTGGGGGGAAGAGAGAGAACGACTGGGGGGAAGAGAGAGCGACTGGGGGGAAGAGAGAGCGACTGGGGAAGAGAGCGCGCGACTGGCGGGAAGAGAGAGCGACTGGGGGGGAAGAGAGAGAGCGACGGGGAAGAGAGAGCGACGGGGGGGAAGAGAGAGAGCGACGGGGGGAAGAGAGAGAGCGACGGGTGGGGGAAGAGAGAGAGCGAATGGTGGGGGGAAGAGAGAGAGCAACTGGGGGTGAAGAGAGAGCGACTGGAGGGGAAGAGAGAGAGCGACTGGGGGGGGTAGAGAGCGACGGGGGGAAGAGAGAGAGCGACTCGGGGGGGGAAGAGAGAGAGCGACTGGGGGCGGGAAGAGTGAGAGCGACTGGGGGGAATAGAGAGAGCCACGGGGGGGAAGAGAGAGAGCGACGGGGGGGAAGAGAGAGAGCGACTGGGGGGAAGAGAGAGAGCGACTGGGGGGAAGAGAGAGAGCGACTGGGGGGAAGAGATGAGCGACTGGGGTGGAAGAGAGAACGACTGGGGGGAAGAGAGAGAGCGACTGGGGGGAAGAGATGAGCGACTGGGGTGGAAGAGAGAGAGCGGCTGGGGAAGAGAGCGCGCGACTGGCGGGAAGAGAGAGAGCGACTGGGGGGAAGAGAGAGAGCGACGGGGAAGAGAGAGAGCGACGGGGGGGAAGAGAGAGCGACGGGGGGAAGAGAGAGAGCGACGGGTGGGGGAAGAGAGAGAGCGACTGGTGGGGGGAAGAGAGAGAGCGACTGGGGGGAAGAGAGAGAACGACTGGGGGGAAGAGAGAGCGACTGGGGGGAAGAGAGTGAGCGACTGGGGGGGAAGAGAGAGAACGACGGGAAGAGAGCGCGCGACTGGCGGGAAGAGAGAGAGCGACTGGGGGGAAGAGAGAGAGCGACGGGGAAGAGAGAGAGCGACGGGGGGAAGAGAGAGAGCGACGGGGGGAAGAGAGAGAGCGTCTGGGGGGAAGAGAGAGAGCGCCTGGGGGGAAGAGAGAGAGCGACTGGGGGGGAAGAGAGAGCGCGACTGGGGGGGAAGAGAGAGCGACTGGGGGGAAGAGAGAGCGACTGGGGGGAAGAGAGAACGACTGGGGGGAAGAGAGAGAGCGACTGGGGGGAAGAGAGTGAGCGACTGGGGTGGAAGAGAGAGCGGCTGGGGAAGAGAGCGCGCGACTGGCGGGTAGAGAGAGAGCGACTGGGGGGAAGAGAGAGCGACGGGGAAGAGAGAGAGCGACGGGGGGGAAGAGAGAGCGACGGGGGGAAGAGAGAGAGCGATGGGTGGCGGAAGAGAGAGAGCGACTGGTGGGGGGAAGAGAGAGAGCGACTGGGGGGAAGAGAGAGAACGACTGGGGGGAAGAGAGAGCGACTGGGGGGAAGAGAGTGAGCGACTGGGGGGGAAGAGAGAGAACGACTGGGGAAGAGAGCGCGCGACTGGCGGGAAGAGAGAGAGCGACTGGGGGGAAGAGAGAGCGACTGGGGGGAAGAGAGAGCGACTGCGGGGAAGAGAGAAAGCGACTGGGGGGAAGAGAGAAAGCGACTGGGGGGAAGAGAGAAAGCGACTGGGGGGAAGAGAGAGAGCGACTGGGGGGGAAGAGAGAGCGCGACTGGGGGGGAAGAGAGAGAGCGACTGGGGGGAAGAGATGAGCGACTGGGGTGGAAGAGAGAGAGCGGCTGGGGAAGAGAGCGCGCGACTGGCGGGAAGAGAGAGCGACTGGGGGGAAGAGAGAGAGCGACGGGGAAGAGAGAGAGCGACGGGGGGGAAGAGAGAGAGCGACTGCGGGGAAGAGAGAGCGACTGGGGGGAAGAGAGAGAGCGACTAGGGGGGAAGAGAGAGCGACTAGGGTGGAAGAGAGAGAGCGACTGGGGGGAAAAGAGAGAGCGACTGGGGGGAAGAGAGAGCGACTGGGGGGGAAGAGAGAGAGCGACTGGGGGGGAAGAGAGAGAGCGACTGGGGGGGAAGAGAGAGCGACTGGGGGGAAGAGAGAGAGCGTCTGGGGGGAAGAGAGAGAGCGCCTGGGGGGAAGAGAGAGAGCGACTGGGGGGGAAGAGAGAGCGCGACTGGGGGGGAAGAGAGAGAGCGACTGGGGGGAAGAGAGAGCGACTGGGGGGAAGAGAGAACGACTGGGGGGAAGAGAGAGAGCGACTGGGGGGAAGAGAGTGAGCGACTGGGGTGGAAGAGAGAGCGGCTGGGGAAGAGAGCGCGCGACTGGCGGGTAGAGAGAGAGCGACTGGGGGGAAGAGAGAGCGACGGGGAAGAGAGAGCGACGGGGGGAAGAGAGAGAGCGACGGGTGGCGGAAGAGAGAGAGCGACTGGTGGGGGGAAGAGAGAGAGCGACTGGGGGGAAGAGAGAACGACTGGGGGGAAGAGAGAGCGACTGGGGGGAAGAGAGTGAGCGACTGGGGGGGAAGAGAGAGAACGACTGGGGAAGAGAGCGCGCGACTGGCGGGAAGAGAGAGCGACTGGGGGGGAAGAGAGAGAGCGACGGGGAAGAGAGAGAGCGACGGGGGGGAAGAGAGAGCGACGGGGGGAAGAGAGAGAGCGACGGGTGGGGGAAGAGAGAGAGCGAATGGTGGGGGGAAGAGAGAGAGCGACTGGGGGTGAAGAGAGAGCGACTGGAGGGGAAGAGAGAGAGCGACTGGGGGGGGTAGAGAGCGACGGGGGGAAGAGAGAGAGCGACTCGGGGGGGAAGAGAGAGAGCGACTGGGGGCGGGAAGAGTGAGAGCGACTGGGGGGAATAGAGAGAGAGCGACGGGGGGGAAGAGAGAGAGCGACTGGGGGGGAAGAGAGCGCGACTGGGTTGGAAGAGAGAGCGACGGGGGGGAAGTGAGAGAGCGACTGGGGGGAAGAGAGAACGACTGGGGGGAAGAGAGAGAGCGACTGGGGGGAAGAGATGAGCGACTGGGGTGGAAGAGAGAACGACTGGGGGGAAGAGAGAGAGCGACTGGGGGGAAGAGATGAGCGACGGGTGGAAGAGAGAGAGCGGCTGGGGAAGAGAGCGCGCGACTGGCGGGAAGAGAGAGAGCGACTGGGGGGAAGAGAGAGAGCGACGGGGAAGAGAGAGAGCGACGGGGGGGAAGAGAGAGCGACGGGGGGAAGAGAGAGAGCGACGGGTGGGGGAAGAGAGAGAGCGACTGGTGGGGGGAAGAGAGAGAGCGACTGGGGGTGAAGAGAGAGCGACTGGAGGGCAAGAGAGAGAGCGACTGGGGGGGTAGAGAGCGACGGGGGGAAGAGAGAGCGACTCGGGGGGGAAGAGAGAGAGCGACTGGGGGCGGGAAGAGTGAGAGCGACTGGGGGGAATAGAGAGAGCGACGGGGGGGAAGAGAGAGCGACGGGGGGGAAGAGAGAGAGCGACTGGGGGGGAAGAGAGAGCGCGACTGGGTTGGAAGAGAGAGCGACGGGGGGGAAGTGAGAGAGCGACGGGGGGAAGAGAGAGCGACTGGGGGGAAGAGAGAGAGCGACTGGGGGGGGAAGAGAGAGCGACTGGGGGGAAGAGAGAAAGCGACGGGGGGGGAAGAGAGAGAGCGACTGGGGGGGAAGAGAGAGTGACTGGGGGGAAGAGAGAGAGCGACTGGGGGGAAGAGAGAGAGCGACTGGGGGGAAGAGAGAGAGCCACTGGGGGGAAGAGAGTGAACGACTGGGGGGACGAGAGTGAGCGACTGGGGGGAAGAGAGAGCGCGACTGGGGGGAAGAGAGAGAGCGACTGCGGGGAAGAGAGAGAGCGACTGGGGGGAAGAGAGAGAGCGACTAGGGTGGAAGAGAGAGAGCGACTGGGGGGAAAAGAGAGAGCGACTGGGGGGAAGAGAGAGAGCGACTGGGGGGGAAGAGAGAGCGACTGGGGGGGAAGAGAGAGAGCGACTGGGGGGGAAGAGAGAGCGACTGGGGGGAAGAGAGAGAGCGTCTGGGTGGAAGAGAGAGAGCGCCTGGGGGGAAGAGAGAGAGCGACTGGGGGGGAAGAGAGAGCGCGACTGGGGGGGAAGAGAGAGAGCGACTGGGGGGAAGAGAGAGCGACTGGGGGGAAGAGAGAACGACTGGGGGTAGAGAGAGAGCGACTGGGGGGAAGAGAGTGAGCGACTGGGGTGGAAGAGAGAGCGGCTGGGGAAGAGAGCGCGCGACTGGCGGGTAGAGAGAGCGACTGGGGGGAAGAGAGAGCGACGGGGAAGAGAGAGAGCGACGGGGGGGAAGAGAGAGCGACGGGGGGAAGAGAGAGAGCGACGGGTGGCGGAAGAGAGAGAGCGACTGGTGGGGGGAAGAGAGAGAGCGACTGGGGGGAAGAGAGAGAACGACTGGGGGGAAGAGAGAGCGACTGGGGGGAAGAGAGAGCGACTGGGGAAGAGAGCGCGCGACTGGCGGGAAGAGAGAGCGACTGGGGGGGAAGAGAGAGAGCGACGGGGAAGAGAGAGCGACGGGGGGGAAGAGAGAGAGCGACGGGGGGAAGAGAGAGAGCGACGGGTGGGGGAAGAGAGAGAGCGAATGGTGGGGGGAAGAGAGAGAGCAACTGGGGGTGAAGAGAGAGCGACTGGAGGGGAAGAGAGAGAGCGACTGGGGGGGGTAGAGAGCGACGGGGGGAAGAGAGAGAGCGACTCGGGGGGGGAAGAGAGAGAGCGACTGGGGGCGGGAAGAGTGAGAGCGACTGGGGGGAATAGAGAGAGCCACGGGGGGGAAGAGAGAGAGCGACGGGGGGGAAGAGAGAGAGCGACTGGGGGGGAAGAGAGAGCGCGACTGGGTTGGAAGAGAGAGCGACGGGGGGGAAGTGAGAGAGCGACGGGGGGAAGAGAGAGCGACTGGTGGGGGAAGAGAGAGAGCGACTGGGGGGAAGAGAGAGCGACTGGGGGGAAGAGAGAGAGCGACTGGGGGGGAAGTGAGAGCGACTGGGGGGAAGAGAGAAAGCGACTGGGTGGGAAGAGAGAGAGCGACTGGGGGGGAAGAGAGAGCGACTGGGGGGAAGAGAGAGAGCGACTGGGGGGAAGAGAGAGAGCGACTGGGGGGAAGAGAGAGAGCCACTGGGGGGAAGAGAGTGAAGGACTGGGGGGACGAGAGTGAGCGACTGGGGGGAAGAGAGAGCGCGACTGGGGGGAAGAGAGAGAGCGACTGCGGGGAAGAGAGAGAGCGACTGGGGGGAAGAGAGAGAGCGACTAGGGTGGAAGAGAGAGAGCGACTGGGGGGAAAAGAGAGAGCGACTGGGGGGAAGAGAGAGAGCGACTGGGGGGGAAGAGAGAAAGCGACTGGGGGGGAAGAGAGAGAGCGACTGGGGGGGAAGAGAGAGCGACTGGGGGGAAGAGAGAGAGCGTCTGGGGGGAAGTGAGAGAGCGCCTGGGGGGAAGAGAGAGAGCGACTGGGGAAGAGAGCGCGCGACTGGCGGGAAGAGAGAGAGCGACGGGGGGAAGAGAGAGCGACTGGGGGAAGACAGAGCGACGGGGGGGAAGAGAGAGAGCGACTGGTGGGGAAGAGAGAGAGCGACTGGGGGGGAAGAGAGCGACTGGGGGGGAAGAGAGAGCGACTGGGGGGGAAGAGAGAGAGCGACTCGGGGGGGAAGAGAGAGAGCGACTCGGGGGGGAAGAGTGAGAGCGACTCGGGGGGGAAGAGTGAGAGCGACTGGGGGGAAGAGAGAGAGCGACGGGGGGGAAGAGAGAGCGACGGGGGGAAGTGAGAGAGCGACGGGGGGAAGAGAGAGAGCGACTGGGGGGGAAGAGAGAGAGCGACGGGGGGAAGAGAGAGCGACTGGGGGGGGGAAGAGAGAGAGCGACTGGGGGGAAGAGAGAGCGACGGGGGGGAAGAGAGAGAGCGACTGGGGGGGAAGAGAGAGAGCGACTGGGGGGGAAGAGAGAGCGACGGGGGGAAGAGAGAGAGCGACTGGGGGGGAAGAGAGTGAACGACTCGGGGGACGAGAGTGAGCGACTGGGGGGAAGAGAGAGAGTGACGGGGGAAGAGAGAGAGCGATTGGGGGAAGATAGAGCGACTGGGGGGAAGAGAGAGAGCGACTGGGGGGAAGAGAGAGAGCGACTGGGGGGAAGGGAGAGAGCGACTGGGGGGAAGAGAGAGAGCGCGACTGGGGGGGAAGAGAGAGAGCGACGGGGAAGAGAGAGAGCGACGGGGGGGAAGAGAGAGCGACTGGGGGGGAAGAGGGAGAGCGACTGGGGGGGAAGAAAGCGACTGGGGGGAAGAGGGAGAGCGACGGGGGGAAGAGAGAGAGCGACTGGGGGGGAAGAGAGAGCGACTGGGGGGAAGAGAGAGAGCGACTGGGGGGAAGAGAGAGAGCGACTGGGGTGGAAGAGAGAGAGCGACTGGGGGGAAGAGAGAGAGCGACTGGGGGGAAGGGAGAGAGCGACTGGGGGGGAAGAGAGAGCGACTGGGGGGAAGAGAGAGAGCGACTGGGGGGAAGAGAGAGAGCGACTGGGGGGGAAGAGAGAGCGACTGGGGGAAGAGAGAGCGACTGGTGGGGAAGAGAGAGCGACGGGGGGAAGAGAGAGCGACTGGGGGGGAAGAGAGAGAGCGACGGGGGGAAGAGAGAGCGACTGGGGGGAAGAGAGAGAGCGACTGGGGGGGAAGAGAGAGAGCGACGGGGGGAAGAGAGAGAGCGACTGCGGGGGAAGAGAGAGAGCGACTGCGGGGGAAGAAAGAGAGCGACTGGGGGGGAAGAGAGAGAGCAACTGGGGAAGAGAGAGAGCGACTGGGGAAGAGAGCGACTGGGGGGGAAGAGAGAGCGACTGGGGAAGAGAGAGAGCGACGGGGGAAGAGAGAGCGACTGGGGGGGAAGAGGGAGAGCGACTGGGGGGGAAGAAAGCGACTGGGGGGAAGAGGGAGAGCGACGGGGGGAAGAGAGAGAGCGACTGGGGGGGAAGAGAGAGCGACTGGGGGGAAGAGAGAGAGCGACTGGGGGGAAGAGAGAGAGCGACTGGGGTGGAAGAGAGAGAGCGACTGGGGGGAAGAGAGAGAGCGACTGGGGGGAAGGGAGAGAGCGACTGGGGGGGAAGAGAGAGCGACTGGGGGGAAGAGAGAGAGCGACTGGGGGGAAGAGAGAGAGCGACTGGGGGGGAAGAGAGAGCGACTGGGGGAAGAGAGAGCGACTGGTGGGGAAGAGAGAGCGACGGGGGGAAGAGAGAGCGACTGGGGGGGAAGAGAGAGAGCGACGGGGGGAAGAGAGAGCGACTGGGGAAGAGAGAGAGCGACTGGGGGGGAAGAGAGAGAGCGACGGGGGGAAGAGAGAGAGCGACTGCGGGGGAAGAGAGAGAGCGACTGCGGGGGAAGAAAGAGAGCGACTGGGGGGGAAGAGAGAGAGCAACTGGGGAAGAGAGAGAGCGACTGGGGAAGAGAGCGACTGGGGGGGAAGAGAGAGCGACTGGGGAAGAGAGAGAGCGACGGGGGAAGAGAGAGCGCAACTGGGGGGGAAGAGAGAGAGCGACTGGGGGGGAAGAGAGAGAGCGACTGGGGGGGGAAGAGAGAGCGACTGGGGGGGAAGAGAGAGCGATTGGGGGGGAAGAGAGAGAGCGACTGGGGGGAAAAAGAGGGAGCGACTGGGGGGAAAGAGAGAGAGCGACTGGGGGGGAAGAGAGAGCGACTGGGGGAAGAGAGAGAGGGACTGGGGGGGAAGAGAGAGCGACTGGGGGGAAGAGAAGAGAGCGACTGGGGGGGAAGAGAGAGAGCGACTGTGGGGAAGAGAGAGAGCGACGGGGGGGGGAAGAGAGAGCGACTGGGGAAGAGAGAGCGCAAAAGGGGTGAAGAGAGCGCGACTGGGGGGAAGAGAGAGAGCGACTGGGGGGAAGAGAGAGAGCAACTGGGGGGAAGAGAGTGAACGACTGGGGGGAAGAGAGTGAGCGACTGGGGGGGAAGAGAGAGAGCGACTGGGGGGAGGAGAGAGAGCGACTGGGGGGAAGAGAGAGAGCGACTGGGGGGAAGAGAGGGAGCGACTGGGGGGAAGAGAGGGAGCGACTGGGGAAGAGAGAGCACGACTGGGGGGAAGAGAGAGAGCGACTGGGGGGAAGGGAGAGAGCGACTGGGGGGGAAGAGAGAGCGACTGGGGGGAAGAGAGAGAGCGACTGGGGGGAAGAGAGAGAGCGACTGGGGGGGAAGAGAGAGCGACTGGGGAAGAGAGAGCGACGGGGGGAAAGAGAGAGCGACTGGGGGGGAAGAGAGCGACTGGGGAAAGACAGAGAGCGACAGGGGGAAGAGAGAGAGCGACTGGTGGGGAAGAGAGAGCGACTGGGGGGGAAGAGAGAGCGACTGAGGGGAAGAGAGAGAGCGACGGGGGGAAGAGAGAGCGACTGGGGGGAAGAGAGAGAGCGACTGGGGGGGAAGAGAGAGAGCGACTGGGGGGGAAGAGAGAGAGCGACTGCGGGGGAAGAGAGAGAGCGACTGCGGGGGAAGAGAGAGAGCGACTGGGGGGGAAGAGAGAGAGCGACTGGGGAAGAGAGAGAGCGACTGGGGAAGAGAGAGCGACTGGGGGGGAAGAGAGAGCGACTGGGGAAGAGAGAGAGCGACGCGGGGGAAGAGAGAGCGACGGGGGGGAAGAGAGAGCGACTGGGGGGGAAGAGAGAGAGCGACTGGGGAGAAGAGAGAGAGCGACTGGGGGGGAAGAGAGAGAGCGACTGGGGGGGAAGAGAGAGAGCGACTGGGGGGGAACCGAGAGAGCGACTGCGGGGAAGAGAGAGAGCGACTGGGGGGAAGAGAGAGCGACTGGGGCGGGTAGAGAGAGAGCGACGGGGGGAATAGAGAGCGCGACTGGGGGGAAGAGAGAGAGCGACTGGGGGGAAGAGAGAGCGACTGCGGGGAAGAGAGAAAGCGACTGGGGGGAAGAGAGAAAGCGACTGGGGGGAAGAGAGAAAGCGACTGGGGGGAAGAGAGAGAGCGACTGGGGGGGAAGAGAGAGCGCGACTGGGGGGGAAGAGAGAGAGCGACTGGGGGGGGAGAGAGAGCGACTGGGGGGAAGAGAGAACGACTGGGGGGAAGAGAGAGCGACTGGGGGGAAGAGAGTGAGCGACGGGTGGAAGAGAGAGCGGCCTGGGGAAGAGAGCGCGCGACTGGGGGGAAGAGAGAGAGCGACGGGGAAGAGAGAGAGCGACGGGGGGGAAGAGAGCGACGGGGGGAAGAGAGAGAGCGACGGGTGGGGGAAGAGAGAGAGCGACTGGTGGGGGGAAGAGAGAGAGCGACTGGGGGGAAGAGAGAACGACTGGGGGGAAGAGAGAGCGACTGGGGGGAAGAGAGTGAGCGACTGGGGGGGAAGAGAGAGAACGACTGGGGGAAGAGAGCGCGCGACTGGCGGGAAGAGAGAGCGACTGGGGGGAAGAGAGAGAGCGACGGGGAAGAGAGAGAGCGACGGGGGGAAGAGAGAGAGCGACGGGGGGAAGAGAGAGAGCGACGGGTGGGGGAAGAGAGAGAGCGAATGGTGGGGGGAAGAGAGAGAGCGACTGGGGGTGAAGAGAGAGCGACTGGAGGGGAAGAGAGAGAGCGACTGGGGGGGGTAGAGAGCGACGGGGGGAAGAGAGAGAGCGACTCGGGGGGAAGAGAGAGAGCGACTGTGGGCGGAAGAGTGAGAGCGACTGGGGGGAATAGAGAGAGCGACGGGGGGGAAGAGAGAGAGCGACTGGGGGGGGAAGAGAGAGCGACGGGGGGGAAGTGAGAGAGCGACGGGGGGGAAGTGAGAGAGCGACGGGGGGAAGAGAGAGCGACTGGTGGGGGAAGAGAGAGAGCGACTGGGGGGGAAGAGAGAGCGACTGGGGGGAAGAGAGAGAGCGACTGGGGGGGGAAGAGAGAGCGACTGGGGGGAAGAGAGAAAGCGACTGGGGGGGAAGAGAGAGAGCGACTGGGGGGGAAGAGAGAGCGACTGGGGGGAAGAGAGAGAGCGACTGGGGGGAAGAGAGAGAGCGACTGGGGGGAAGAGAGAGTGACTGGGGGGAAGAGAGTGAACGACTGGGGGGACGATGAGAGCGACTGGGGGGAAGAGAGAGCGCGACTGGGGGGAAGAGAGAGAGCGACTGCGGGGAAGAGAGAGCGACTGGGGGGAAGAGAGAGAGCGACTAGGGTGGAAGAGAGAGAGCGACTGGGGGGAAAAGAGAGAGCGACTGGGGGGAAGAGAGAGAGCGACTGGGGGGGGAAGAGAGAGAGCGACTGGGGGGGAAGAGAGAGAGCGACTGGGGGGGAAGAGAGAGAGCGACTGGGGGGGAAGAGAGAGCGCGACTGGGGGGGAAGAGAGAGAGCGACTGGGGGGAAGAGAGAGCGACTGGGGGGGAAGAGAGAGCGACTGGGGGGAAGAGAATGACTGGAGGGAAGAGAGAGAGCGACGGGGGAAGAGAGTGAGCGACTGGGGTGGAAGAGAGAGCGCGCGACTGGCGGGTAGAGAGAGAGCGACTGGGGGGAAGAGAGAGCGACGGGGAAGAGAGAGAGCGACGGGGGGGGAAGAGAGAGCGACGGGGGGAAGAGAGAGAGCGACGGGTGGGGGAAGAGAGAGAGCGACTGGTGGGGGGAAGAGAGAGAGCGACTGGGGGGAAGAGAGAGAACGACTGGGGGGAAGAGAGAGCGACTGGGGGGGAAGAGAGAGAACGACTGGGGAAGAGATGCGCGCGACTGGCGGGAAGAGAGAGAGCGACTGGGGGGGGAAGAGAGGAGAGCGACGGGGAAGAGAGAGCGACGGGGGGGAAGAGAGAGAGCGACGGTGTGGGGGAAGAGAGAGAGCGAATGGTGGGGGGAAGAGAGACAGCGACTGGGGGTGAAGAGAGAGCGACTGGAGGGGAAGAGAGAGAGTGACTGGGGGGGGTAGAGAGCGACGGGGGGAAGAGAGAGAGCGACTCGGGGGGGGAAGAGAGAGAGCGACTGGGGGCGGGAAGAGTGAGAGCGACAGGGGGGAATAGAGAGAGCGACGGGGGGGGAAGAGAGAGAGCGACTGGGGGGGAAGAGAGAGCGCGACTGGGTTGGAAGAGAGAGCGACGGGGGGGAAGTGAGAGAGCGACGGGGGGAAGATGAGAGCGACTGGTGGGGGAAAGAGAGAGCGACTGGGGGGAAGAGAGAGCGACTGGGGGGAAGAGAGAGCGACTGGGGGGGAAGAGAGAGCGACTGGGGGGAAGAGAGAGAGCGACTGGGGGGAAGAGAGAGAGCGACTGGGGGGAAGAGAGAGAGCGACTGGGGGGGAAGAGAGAGCGCGACTGGGTTGGAAGAGAGGAGCGACGGGGGGGGAAGTGAGAGCGACGGGGGGAAGAGAGAGGCGACTGGTGGGGGAAGAGAGAGAGCGACTGGGGGGAAGAGAGAGCGACTGGGGGGAAGAGAGAGCGACTGGGGGGGAAGAGAGAGCGACGGGGGAAGAGAGAAAGCGACTGTGGGGGAAGAGAGAGAGCGACTGGGGGGGAAGAGAGAGCGACTGGGGGAAGAGAGAGAGCGACTGGGGGGAAGAGAGAGAGCGACTGGGGGGAAGAGAGAGAGCCACTGGGGGGAAGAGAGTGAAGGACTGGGGGGACGAGAGTGAGCGGACTGGGGGGAAGAGAGAGCGCGACTGGGGGGAAGAGAGAGAGTGACTGCGGGGAAGAGAGCGACTGGGGGGAAGAGAGAGAGCGACTAGGGTGGAAGAGAGAGAGCGACTGGGGGGAAAAGAGAGAGCGACTGGGGGGAAGAGAGAGAGCGACGGGGGGAAGAGAGAGAGCGACTGGGGGGGGAAGAGAGAGAGCGACTGGGGGGGAAGAGAGAGAGCGACTGGGGGGAAGAGAGAGAGCGACTGGGGGGAAGAGAGAGCGCGACTGGGTTGGAAGAGAGAGCGACGGGGGGGAAGTGAGAGCGACGGGGGGAAGAGAGAGCGACTGGTGGGGGAAGAGAGAGAGCGACTGGGGGGAAGAGAGAGCGACTGGGGGGAAGAGAGAGAGCGACTGGGGGGGAAGAGAGAGCGACTGGGGGGGAGAGAGAAAGCGACTGGGGGGGAAGAGAGAGAGCGACTGGGGGGGAAGAGAGAGCGACTGGGGGGAAGAGAGAGAGCGACTGGGGGGAAGAGAGAGAGTGACTGGGGGGAAGAGAGAGAGCCACTGGGGGGAAGAGAGTGAAGGACTGGGGGGACGAGAGTGAGCGACTGGGGGGAAGAGAGAGCGCGACTGGGGGGAAGAGAGAGCGACTGCGGGGAAGAGAGAGAGCGACTGGGGGGAAGAGAGAGAGCGACTAGGGTGGAAGAGAGAGAGCGACTGGGGGGAAAAGAGAGAGCGACTGGGGGGAAGAGAGAGAGCGACTGGGGGGGAAGAGAGAGAGCGACTGGGGGGAAGAGAGAGCGACTGGGGGGGAAGAGAGAGAGCGACTGGGGGGGAAGAGAGAGAGCGACTTGGGGGAAGAGAGAGAGCGTCTGGGGGGAAGTGAGAGAGCGCCTGGGGGGAAGAGAGAGAGCGACTGGGGAAGAGAGCGCGCGACTGGCGGGAAGAGTGAGAGCGACTAGGGGGAAGAGAGAGAGCGACGGGGGGGAAGAGAGAGAGCGACGGGGGGAAGTGAGAGAGCGACGGGGGGAAGAGAGAGAGCGACTGGGGGGGAAGAGAGAGAGCGACTGGGGGGGAAGAGAGAGCGACGGGGGGAAGAGAGAGAGCGACTGGGGGGAAGAGAGAGAGCGACTGGGGGGGAAGAGAGAGCGACTGGGGGGGAAGAGAGAGAGCGACTGGGGGGGAAGAGAGAGAGCGACTGGGGGGGAAGAGAGAGAGCGACTGGGGGGGAAGAGAGTGAACGACTCGGGGGACGAGAGTGAGCGACTGGGGGGAAGAGAGAGAGTGACTGGGGGGGAAGAGAGTGAACGACTCGGGGGACGAGAGTGAGCGACTGGGGGGAAGAGAGAGAGCGACTGCGGGGGAAGAGAGAGAGCGACTGCGGGGGAAGAGAGAGAGCGACTGGGGGGGAAGAGAGAGAGCGACTGGGGAAGAGAGAGCGACTGGGGAAGAGAGAGCGACTGGGGGGGAAGAGAGAGCGACTGGGGAAGAGAGAGAGCGACGCGGGGGAAGAGAGAGCGACGGGGGGGAAGAGAGAGCGACTGGGGGGGAAGAGAGAGAGCGACTGGGGGAGAAGAGAGAGAGCGACTGGGGGGGAAGAGAGAGAGCGACTGGGGGGGAAGAGAGAGAGCGACTGGGGGGGAACCGAGAGAGCGACTGCGGGGAAGAGAGAGAGCGACTGGGGGGAAGAGAGAGCGACTGGGGCGGTAGAGAGAGAGCGACGGGGGGAATAGAGAGCGCGACTGGGGGGAAGAGAGAGAGCGACTGGGGGGAAGAGAGAGCGACTGCGGGGAAGAGAGAAAGCGACTGGGGGGAAGAGAGAAAGCGACTGGGGGGAAGAGAGAAAGCGACTGGGGGGAAGAGAGAGAGCGACTGGGGGGGAAGAGAGAGCGCGACTGGGGGGGAAGAGAGAGAGCGACTGGGGGGGAGAGAGAGCGACTGGGGGGAAGAGAGAACGACTGGGGGGAAGAGAGAGCGACTGGGGGGAAGAGAGTGAGCGACGGGTGGAAGAGAGAGCGGCTGGGGAAGAGAGCGCGCGACTGGGGGGAAGAGAGAGAGCGACGGGGAAGAGAGAGAGCGACGGGGGGGAAGAGAGCGACGGGGGGAAGAGAGAGAGCGACGGGTGGGGGAAGAGAGAGAGCGACTGGTGGGGGGAAGAGAGAGAGCGACTGGGGGGAAGAGAGAACGACTGGGGGGAAGAGAGAGCGACTGGGGGGAAGAGAGTGAGCGACTGGGGGGGAAGAGAGAGAACGACTGGGGAAGAGAGCGCGCGACTGGCGGGAAGAGAGAGCGACTGGGGGGAAGAGAGAGAGCGACGGGGAAGAGAGAGAGCGACGGGGGGAAGAGAGAGAGCGACGGGGGGAAGAGAGAGAGCGACGGGTGGGGGAAGAGAGAGAGCGAATGGTGGGGGGAAGAGAGAGAGCGACTGGGGGTGAAGAGAGAGCGACTGGAGGGGAAGAGAGAGAGCGACTGGGGGGGGTAGAGAGCGACGGGGGGAAGAGAGAGAGCGACTCGGGGGGGAAGAGAGAGAGCGACTGTGGGCGGGAAGAGTGAGAGCGACTGGGGGGAATAGAGAGAGCGACGGGGGGGAAGAGAGAGAGCGACTGGGGGGGAAGAGAGAGCGACGGGGGGGAAGTGAGAGAGCGACGGGGGGGAAGTGAGAGAGCGACGGGGGGAAGAGAGAGCGACTGGTGGGGGAAGAGAGAGAGCGACTGGGGGGAAGAGAGAGCGACTGGGGGGAAGAGAGAAAGCGACTGGGGGGGAAGAGAGAGAGCGACTGGGGGGGAAGAGAGAGCGACTGGGGGGAAGAGAGAGAGCGACTGGGGGGAAGAGAGAGAGCGACTGGGGGGAAGAGAGAGTGACTGGGGGGAAGAGAGTGAACGACTGGGGGGACGAGAGAGCAACTGGGGGGAAGAGAGAGCGCGACTGGGGGGAAGAGAGAGAGCGACTGCGGGGAAGAGAGAGCGACTGGGGGAAGAGAGAGAGCGACTAGGGTGGAAGAGAGAGAGCGACTGGGGGGAAAAGAGAGAGCGACTGGGGGGAAGAGAGAGCGACTGGGGGGGAAGAGAGAGAGCGACTGGGGGGGAAGAGAGAGAGCGACTGGGGGGGAAGAGAGAGAGCGACTGGGGGGGAAGAGAGAGCGCGACTGGGGGGGAAGAGAGAGAGCGACTGGGGGGAAGAGAGAGCGACTGGGGGGAAGAGAGAATGACTGGAGGGAAGAGAGAGAGCGACGGGGGAAGAGAGTGAGCGACTGGGGTGGAAGAGAGAGCGCGCGACTGGCGGGTAGAGAGAGAGCGACTGGGGGGAAGAGAGAGCGACGGGGAAGAGGGAGAGCGACGGGGGGGAAGAGAGAGCGACGGGGGGAAGAGAGAGAGCGACGGGTGGGGGAAGAGAGAGAGCGACTGGTGGGGGGAAGAGAGAGAGCGACTGGGGGGAAGAGAGAGAACGACTGGGGGGAAGAGAGAGCGACTGGGGGGAAGAGAGTGAGCGACTGGGGGGGAAGAGAGAGAACGACTGGGGAAGAGAGCGCGCGACTGGCGGGAAGAGAGAGAGCGACTGGGGGGGAAGAGAGAGAGCGACGGGGAAGAGAGAGAGCGACGGGGGGGAAGAGAGAGAGCGACGGGTGGGGGAAGAGAGAGAGCGAATGGTGGGGGGAAGAGAGAGAGCGACTGGGGGTGAAGAGAGAGCGACTGGAGGGGAAGAGAGAGAGTGACTGGGGGGGGTAGAGAGCGACGGGGGGAAGAGAGAGAGCGACTCGGGGGGGAAGAGAGAGAGCGACTGGGGGCGGGAAGAGTGAGAGCGACAGGGGGGAATAGAGAGAGCGACGGGGGGGAAGAGAGAGAGCGACTGGGGGGGAAGAGAGAGCGCGACTGGGTTGGAAGAGAGAGCGACGGGGGGGAAGTGAGAGAGCGACGGGGGGAAGAGAGAGCGACTGGTGGGGGAAGAGAGAGCGACTGGGGGGAAGAGAGAGCGACTGGGGGGAAGAGAGAGCGACTGGGGGGGAAGAGAGAGCGACTGGGGGGAAGAGAGAGAGCGACTGGGGGGAAGAGAGTGAAGGACTGGGGGGACGAGAGTGAGCGACTGGGGGGAAGAGAGAGCGCGACTGGGGGGAAGAGAGAGAGTGACTGCGGGGAAGAGAGCGACTGGGGGGAAGAGAGAGAGCGACTAGGGTGGAAGAGAGAGAGCGACTGGGGGGAAAAGAGAGAGCGACTGGGGGGAAGAGAGAGAGCGACGGGGGGAAGAGAGAGAGCGACTGGGGGGGAAGAGAGAGAGCGACTGGGGGGGAAGAGAGAGAGCGACTGGGGGGAAGAGAGAGAGCGACTGGGGGGAAGAGAGAGAGCGACTGGGGGGGAAGAGAGAGCGCGACTGGGTTGGAAGAGAGAGCGACGGGGGGGAAGTGAGAGAGCGACGGGGGGAAGAGAGAGCGACTGGTGGGGGAAGAGAGAGAGCGACTGGGGGGAAGAGAGAGCGACTGGGGGGAAGAGAGAGAGCGACTGGGGGGGAAGAGAGAGCGACTGGGGGGAAGAGAGAAAGCGACTGGGGGGGAAGAGAGAGAGCGACTGGGGGGGAAGAGAGAGCGACTGGGGGGAAGAGAGAGAGCGACTGGGGGGAAGAGAGAGAGTGACTGGGGGGAAGAGAGAGAGCCACTGGGGGGAAGAGAGTGAAGGACTGGGGGGACGAGAGTGAGCGACTGGGGGGAAGAGAGAGCGCGACTGGGGGGAAGAGAGAGCGACTGCGGGGAAGAGAGAGAGCGACTGGGGGGAAGAGAGAGAGCGACTAGGGTGGAAGAGAGAGAGCGACTGGGGGGAAAAGAGAGAGCGACTGGGGGGAAGAGAGAGAGCGACTGGGGGGGAAGAGAGAGAGCGACTGGGGGGAAGAGAGAGCGACTGGGGGGGAAGAGAGAGAGCGACTGGGGGGGAAGAGAGAGAGCGACTTGGGGGAAGAGAGAGAGCGTCTGGGGGGAAGTGAGAGAGCGCCTGGGGGGAAGAGAGAGAGCGACTGGGGAAGAGAGCGCGCGACTGGCGGGAAGAGAGAGAGCGACTGGGGGGGAAGAGAGAGCGACTGGGGGAAGACAGAGCGACGGGGGGGAAGAGAGAGAGCGACTGGTGGGGAAGAGAGAGAGCGACTGGGGGGGAAGAGAGAGCGACTGGGGGGGAAGAGAGAGAGCGACTCGGGGGGGAAGAGAGAGCGACTCGGGGGGGAAGAGTGAGAGCGACTAGGGGGAAGAGAGAGAGCGACGGGGGGGAAGAGAGAGAGCGACGGGGGGAAGTGAGAGAGCGACGGGGGGAAGAGAGAGAGCGACTGGGGGGGAAGAGAGAGAGCGACTGGGGGGGAAGAGAGAGCGACGGGGGGAAGAGAGAGAGCGACTGGGGGGAAGAGAGAGAGCGACTGGGGGGGAAGAGAGAGAGCGACTGGGGGGGAAGAGAGAGCGACTGGGGGGGAAGAGAGAGAGCGACTGGGGGGGGAAGAGAGAGAGCGACTGGGGGGGAAGAGAGTGAACGACTCGGGGGACGAGAGTGAGCGACTGGGGGGAAGAGAGAGAGTGACTGGGGGGAAGAGAGAGCGATTGGGGGAAGAGAGAGCGACTGGGGGGAAGAGAGAGCGACGGGGAAGAGAGAGAGCGACGGGGGGGAAGAGAGAGCGACGGGGGGAAGAGAGAGAGCGACGGGTGGGGGAAGAGAGAGAGCGACTGGTGGGGGGAAGAGAGAGAGCGACTGGGGGGAAGAGAGAGAACGACTGGGGGGAAGAGAGAGCGACTGGGGGGAAGAGAGTGAGCGACTGGGGGGGAAGAGAGAGAACGACTGGGGAAGAGAGCGCGCGACTGGCGGGAAGAGAGAGAGCGACTGGGGGGGAAGAGAGAGAGCGACGGGGAAGAGAGAGAGCGACGGGGGGGAAGAGAGAGAGCGACGGGTGGGGGAAGAGAGAGAGCGAATGGTGGGGGGAAGAGAGAGAGCGACTGGGGGTGAAGAGAGAGCGACTGGAGGGGAAGAGAGAGAGTGACTGGGGGGGGTAGAGAGCGACGGGGGGAAGAGAGAGAGCGACTCGGGGGGGAAGAGAGAGAGCGACTGGGGGCGGGAAGAGTGAGAGCGACAGGGGGGAATAGAGAGAGCGACGGGGGGGAAGAGAGAGAGCGACTGGGGGGGAAGAGAGAGCGCGACTGGGTTGGAAGAGAGAGCGACGGGGGGGAAGTGAGAGAGCGACGGGGGGAAGAGAGAGCGACTGGTGGGGGAAGAGAGAGCGACTGGGGGGAAGAGAGAGCGACTGGGGGGAAGAGAGAGCGACTGGGGGGGAAGAGAGAGCGACTGGGGGGAAGAGAGAGAGCGACTGGGGGGAAGAGAGTGAAGGACTGGGGGGACGAGAGTGAGCGACTGGGGGGAAGAGAGAGCGCGACTGGGGGGAAGAGAGAGAGTGACTGCGGGGAAGAGAGCGACTGGGGGGAAGAGAGAGAGCGACTAGGGTGGAAGAGAGAGAGCGACTGGGGGGAAAAGAGAGAGCGACTGGGGGGAAGAGAGAGAGCGACGGGGGGAAGAGAGAGAGCGACTGGGGGGGAAGAGAGAGAGCGACTGGGGGGGAAGAGAGAGAGCGACTGGGGGGAAGAGAGAGAGCGACTGGGGGGGAAGAGAGAGCGCGACTGGGTTGGAAGAGAGAGCGACGGGGGGGAAGTGAGAGAGCGACGGGGGGAAGAGAGAGCGACTGGTGGGGGAAGAGAGAGAGCGACTGGGGGGAAGAGAGAGCGACTGGGGGGAAGAGAGAGAGCGACTGGGGGGGAAGAGAGAGCGACTGGGGGGAAGAGAGAAAGCGACTGGGGGGGAAGAGAGAGAGCGACTGGGGGGGAAGAGAGAGCGACTGGGGGGAAGAGAGAGAGCGACTGGGGGGAAGAGAGAGAGTGACTGGGGGGAAGAGAGAGAGCCACTGGGGGGAAGAGAGTGAAGGACTGGGGGGACGAGAGTGAGCGACTGGGGGGAAGAGAGAGCGCGACTGGGGGGAAGAGAGAGCGACTGCGGGGAAGAGAGAGAGCGACTGGGGGGAAGAGAGAGAGCGACTAGGGTGGAAGAGAGAGAGCGACTGGGGGGAAAAGAGAGAGCGACTGGGGGGAAGAGAGAGAGCGACTGGGGGGGAAGAGAGAGAGCGACTGGGGGGAAGAGAGAGCGACTGGGGGGGAAGAGAGAGAGCGACTGGGGGGGAAGAGAGAGAGCGACTTGGGGGAAGAGAGAGAGCGTCTGGGGGGAAGTGAGAGAGCGCCTGGGGGGAAGAGAGAGAGCGACTGGGGAAGAGAGCGCGCGACTGGCGGGAAGAGAGAGAGCGACTGGGGGGGAAGAGAGAGCGAATGGGGGAAGACAGAGCGACGGGGGGGAAGAGAGAGAGCGACTGGTGGGGAAGAGAGAGAGCGACTGGGGGGGAAGAGAGAGCGACTGGGGGGGAAGAGAGAGAGCGACTCGGGGGGGAAGAGAGAGCGACTCGGGGGGGAAGAGTGAGAGCGACTAGGGGGAAGAGAGAGAGCGACGGGGGGGAAGAGAGAGAGCGACGGGGGGAAGTGAGAGAGCGACGGGGGGAAGAGAGAGAGCGACTGGGGGGGAAGAGAGAGAGCGACTGGGGGGGAAGAGAGAGCGACGGGGGGAAGAGAGAGAGCGACTGGGGGGAAGAGAGAGAGCGACTGGGGGGGAAGAGAGAGAGCGACTGGGGGGGAAGAGAGAGAGCGACTGGGGGGGAAGAGAGAGAGCGACTGGGGGGGGAAGAGAGAGAGCGACTGGGGGGGAAGAGAGTGAACGACTCGGGGGACGAGAGTGAGCGACTGGGGGGAAGAGAGAGAGTGACTGGGGGGAAGAGAGAGCGATTGGGGGAAGAGAGAGCGACTGGGGGGAAGAGAGAGAGCGACTGGGGGGAAGAGAGAGCGACTGGGGGGAAGGGAGAGAGCGACTGGGGGGAAGAGAGAGAGCGCGACTGGGGGGGAAGAGAGAGAGCGACGGGGAAGAGAGAGAGCGACGGGGGGGAAGAGAGAGAGCGACTGGGGGGGAAGAGGGAGAGCGACGGGGGGAAGAAAGCGACTGGGGGGAAGAGGGAGAGCGACGGGGGGGAAGAGAGAGAGCGACTGGGGGGGAAGAGAGAGCGACTGGGGGGAAGAGAGAGAGCGACTGGGGGGAAGAGAGAGAGCGACTGGGGTGGAAGAGAGAGAGCGACTGGGGGGAAGAGAGAGAGCGACTGGGGGGAAGGGAGAGAGCGACTGGGGGGGAAGAGAGAGCGACTGGGGGGAAGAGAGAGAGCGACTGGGGGGAAGAGAGAGAGCGACTGGGGGGAAGAGAGAGAGCGACTGGGGGGGAAGAGAGAGAGCGACTGGGGGAAGAGAGAGAGCGACTGGGGGGGAAGAGAGAGCGACTGGGGGGGAAGAGAGCGACTGGGGAAAGACAGAGCGACAGGGGGAAGAGAGAGAGCGACTGGTGGGGAAGAGAGAGCGACTGGGGGGGAAGAGAGAGCGACGGGGGGAAGAGAGAGCGACTGGGGGGAAGAGAGAGCGACTGGGGGGGAAGAGAGAGAGCGACTGGGGGGGAAGAGAGAGAGCGACTGCGGGGGAAGAGAGAGAGCGACTGCGGGGGAAGAGAGAGAGCGACTGCGGGGGAAGAGAGAGAGCGACTGGGGGGGAAGAGAGAGCGACTGGGGAAGAGAGAGAGCGACTGGGGGGCAAGAGAGAGCGACTGGGGAAGAGAGAGAGCGACGGGGGAAGAGAGAGCGCAACTGGGGGGGAAGAGAGAGAGCGACTGGGGGGGAAGAGAGAGAGCGACTGGGGGGGGAAGAGAGAGCGACTGGGGGGGAAGAGAGAGCGATTGGGGGGGAAGAGAGAGAGCGACTGGGGGGAAAAAGAGGGAGCGACTGGGGGGGAAGAGAGAGCGACTGGGGGAAGAGAGAGAGGGACTGGGGGGGAAGAGAGAGAGCGACTGGGGGGAAGAGAGAGAGCGACTGGGGGGGAAGAGAGAGAGCGACTGTGGGGAAGAGAGAGAGCGACTGGGGGGAAGAGAGAGAGCGACTGGGGGGAAGAGAGAGCGACTGGGGGGAAGAGAGAGAGCGACTGGGGGGAAGAGAGAGCGACTCGGGGAAGCGAGAGAGCTACTGGGGGGGGAAGAGAGAGAGCAACTGGGGGGAAGGAGAGAAAGCGACTGGGGGAAGAGAGAGCGACGGGGGGAAGAGAGAGATCGACGGGGGGAAGAGAGAGAGCGACGGGGGGAAGAGAGAGAGCGACTGGGGGGAAGAGAGAGAGCGACTGGGGGGGAAGTGAGAGAGCGACGGGGGGAAGAGAGAGAGCGACGGGGGGAAGAGAGAGAGCGACTGGGGGAAGAGAGAGAGCGACGGGGGGGAAGAGAGAGAGCGACTGGGCGGGGGAAGAGAGAGCGACTGGGGAAGAGAGAGCGCAAAAGGGGTGAAGAGAGAGCGCGACTGGGGGGAAGAGAGAGAGCGACTGGGGGGAAGAGAGAGAGCGACTGGGGGGAAGAGAGTGAACGACTGGGGGGAAGAGAGTGAGCGACTGGGGGGAAGAGAGAGAGCGACTGGGGGGAAGAGAGAGAGCGACTGGGGGGAAGAGAGAGAGCGACTGGGGGGAAGAGAGAGAGCGACTGGGGGGAAGAGGGAGCAACTGGGGAAGAGAGAGCACGACTGGGGGGAAGAGAGAGCGACTGGGGGGAAGAGAGAGAGCGACTGGGGGAAGAGAGAGAGCGACGCGAGGGAAGAGAGAGAGCGACGGGGGGGAAGAGAGAGCGACTGGGGGGGAAGAGAGAGAGCGACTGGGGGAGAAGAGAGAGAGCGACTGGGGGGGAAGAGAGAGAGCGACTGGGGGGGAAGAGAGAGAGCGACTGGGGGGGAAGAGAGAGAGCGACTGGGGGGGAACCGAGAGAGCGACTGGGGGGGAAAGAGAGGTAGCGACTGGGGGGGAAGAGAGAGCGACTGGGGGGAAAGAGAGCGACTGGGGGGAAGAGAGAGAGCGACTGGGGGGAAGAGAGAGCGACTGGGGGGAAGAGAGAGCGACTGGGGGGAAGAGAGAGCGACTGGGTGGAAGAGAGAGAGCGACTGGGGGGAATAGAGAGCGCGACTGGGGGGAAGAGAGAGAGCGACTGGGGGGAAGAGAGAGCGACTGGGGGGAAGAGAGAGCGACTGGGGGGAAGAGAGAAAGCGACTGGGGGGAAGAGAGAAAGCGACTGGGGGGAAGAGAGAAAGCGACTGGGGGGGAAGAGAGAGAGCGACTGGGGGGGAAGAGAGAGCGCGACTGGGGGGGAAGAGAGAGAGCGACTGGGGGGAAGAGAGAGCGACTGGGGGGAAGAGAGAACGACTGGGGGGAAGAGAGAGAGCGACTGGGGGGAAGAGAGTGAGCGACCGGGGTGGAAGAGAGAGAGCGGCTGGGGAAGAGAGCGCGCGACTGGCGGGAAGAGAGAGAGCGACTGGGGGGAAGAGAGAGAGCGACGGGGAAGAGAGAGAGCGACGGGGGGGAAGAGAGAGCGACGGGGGGAAGAGAGAGAGCGACGGGTGGGGGAAGAGAGAGAGCGACTGGTGGGAAGAGAGAGAGCGACTGGGGGGAAGAGAGAGAACGACTGGGGGGAAGAGAGAGCGACTGGGGGGAAGAGAGTGAGCGACTGGGGGGGAAGAGAGAACGACTGGGGAAGAGAGCGCGCGACTGGCGGGAAGAGAGAGAGCGACTGGGGGGGAAGAGAGAGAGCGACGGGGAAGAGAGAGAGCGACGGGGGGGAAGAGAGAGCGACGGGGGGAAGAGAGAGAGCGACGGGTGGGGGAAGAGAGAGCGAATGGTGGGGGGAAGAGAGAGAGCGACTGGGGGTGAAGAGAGAGAGCGACTGGAGGGGAAGAGAGAGAGCGACTGGGGGGGATAGAGAGCGACGGGGGGAAGAGAGAGAGCGACTCGGGGGGGAAGAGAGAGAGCGACTGGGGGCGGGAAGAGTGAGAGCGACTGGGGGGAATAGAGAGAGCGACGGGGGGGAAGAGAGAGAGCGACTGGGGGGGAAGAGAGAGCGCGACTGGGTTGGAAGAGAGAGCGACGGGGGGGAAGTGAGAGAGCGACGGGGGGAAGAGAGAGCGACTGGTGGGGGAAGAGAGAGAGCGACTGGGGGGAAGAGAGAGCGACTGGGGGGAAGAGAGAGCGACTGGGGGGGAAGAGAGAGCGACTGGGGGGGAAGAGAGCGACTGGGGGGAAGAGAGAAAGCGACTGGGGGGGAAGAGAGAGAGCGACTGGGGGGGAAGAGAGAGCGACTGGGGGGAAGAGAGAGAGCGACTGGGGGGAAGAGAGAGAGCGACTGGAGGGAAGAGAGAGAGCCACTGGGGGGAAGAGAGTGAACGACTGGGGGGACGAGAGTGAGCGACTGGGGGGAAGAGAGAGCGCGACTGGGGGGAAGAGAGAGAGCGACTGCGGGGAAGAGAGAGAGCGACTGGGGGGAAGAGAGAGAGCGACGGGGGGGAAGAGAGAGAGCGACTGGGGGGAAAAGAGAGAGCGACTGGGGGGAAGAGAGAGAGCGACTGGGGGGAAGAGAGACAGCGACTGGGGGGGAAGAGAGAGAGCGACTGGGGGGTAAGAGAGAGAGCGACTGGGGGGGAAGAGAGAGAGCGACTGGGGGGGAAGAGAGAGAGCGACTGGGGGGAAGAGAGAGAGCGTCTGGGGGGAAGAGAGAGAGCGCCTGGGGGGAAGAGAGAGAGCGACTGGGGAAGAGAGCGCGCGACTGGCGGGAAGAGAGAGAGCGACTGGGGGGGAAGAGAGAGAGCGACTGGTGGGGGGAAGAGAGAGAGCGACTGGGGGGAAGAGAGAGAACGACTGGGGGGAAGAGAGAGCGACTGGGGGGAAGAGAGTGAGCGACTGGGGGGGAAGAGAGAGAACGACTGGGGAAGAGAGCGCGCGACTGGCGGGAAGAGAGAGAGCGACTGGGGGGGAAGAGAGAGAGCGACGGGGAAGAGAGAGAGCGACGGGGGGGAAGAGAGAGAGCGACGGGTGGGGGAAGAGAGAGAGCGAATGGTGGGGGGAAGAGAGAGAGCGACTGGGGGTGAAGAGAGAGCGACTGGAGGGGAAGAGAGAGAGTGACTGGGGGGGGTAGAGAGCGACGGGGGGAAGAGAGAGAGCGACTCGGGGGGGAAGAGAGAGAGCGACTGGGGGCGGGAAGAGTGAGAGCGACAGGGGGGAATAGAGAGAGCGACGGGGGGGAAGAGAGAGAGCGACTGGGGGGGAAGAGAGAGCGCGACTGGGTTGGAAGAGAGAGCGACGGGGGGGAAGTGAGAGAGCGACGGGGGGAAGAGAGAGCGACTGGTGGGGGAAGAGAGAGCGACTGGGGGGAAGAGAGAGCGACTGGGGGGAAGAGAGAGCGACTGGGGGGGAAGAGAGAGCGACTGGGGGGAAGAGAGAGAGCGACTGGGGGGAAGAGAGTGAAGGACTGGGGGGACGAGAGTGAGCGACTGGGGGGAAGAGAGAGCGCGACTGGGGGGAAGAGAGAGAGTGACTGCGGGGAAGAGAGCGACTGGGGGGAAGAGAGAGAGCGACTAGGGTGGAAGAGAGAGAGCGACTGGGGGGAAAAGAGAGAGCGACTGGGGGGAAGAGAGAGAGCGACGGGGGGAAGAGAGAGAGCGACTGGGGGGGAAGAGAGAGAGCGACTGGGGGGGAAGAGAGAGAGCGACTGGGGGGAAGAGAGAGAGCGACTGGGGGGGAAGAGAGAGCGCGACTGGGTTGGAAGAGAGAGCGACGGGGGGGAAGTGAGAGAGCGACGGGGGGAAGAGAGAGCGACTGGTGGGGGAAGAGAGAGAGCGACTGGGGGGAAGAGAGAGCGACTGGGGGGAAGAGAGAGAGCGACTGGGGGGGAAGAGAGAGCGACTGGGGGGAAGAGAGAAAGCGACTGGGGGGGAAGAGAGAGAGCGACTGGGGGGGAAGAGAGAGCGACTGGGGGGAAGAGAGAGAGCGACTGGGGGGAAGAGAGAGAGTGACTGGGGGGAAGAGAGAGAGCCACTGGGGGGAAGAGAGTGAAGGACTGGGGGGACGAGAGTGAGCGACTGGGGGGAAGAGAGAGCGCGACTGGGGGGAAGAGAGAGCGACTGCGGGGAAGAGAGAGAGCGACTGGGGGGAAGAGAGAGAGCGACTAGGGTGGAAGAGAGAGAGCGACTGGGGGGAAAAGAGAGAGCGACTGGGGGGAAGAGAGAGAGCGACTGGGGGGGAAGAGAGAGAGCGACTGGGGGGAAGAGAGAGCGACTGGGGGGGGAAGAGAGAGAGCGACTGGGGGGGAAGAGAGAGAGCGACTTGGGGGAAGAGAGAGAGCGTCTGGGGGGAAGTGAGAGAGCGCCTGGGGGGAAGAGAGAGAGCGACTGGGGAAGAGAGCGCGCGACTGGCGGGAAGAGAGAGAGCGACTGGGGGGGAAGAGAGAGCGAATGGGGGAAGACAGAGCGACGGGGGGGAAGAGAGAGAGCGACTGGTGGGGAAGAGAGAGAGCGACTGGGGGGGAAGAGAGAGCGACTGGGGGGGAAGAGAGAGAGCGACTCGGGGGGGAAGAGAGAGCGACTCGGGGGGGAAGAGTGAGAGCGACTAGGGGGAAGAGAGAGAGCGACGGGGGGGAAGAGAGAGAGCGACGGGGGGAAGTGAGAGAGCGACGGGGGGAAGAGAGAGAGCGACTGGGGGGGAAGAGAGAGAGCGACTGGGGGGGGAAGAGAGAGCGACGGGGGGAAGAGAGAGAGCGACTGGGGGGAAGAGAGAGAGCGACTGGGGGGGAAGAGAGAGAGCGACTGGGGGGGAAGAGAGAGAGCGACTGGGGGGGAAGAGAGAGAGCGACTGGGGGGGGAAGAGAGAGAGCGACTGGGGGGGAAGAGAGTGAACGACTCGGGGGACGAGAGTGAGCGACTGGGGGGAAGAGAGAGAGTGACTGGGGGGAAGAGAGAGCGATTGGGGGAAGAGAGAGCGACTGGGGGGAAGAGAGAGAGCGACTGGGGGGAAGAGAGAGCGACTGGGGGGAAGGGAGAGAGCGACTGGGGGGAAGAGAGAGAGCGCGACTGGGGGGGAAGAGAGAGAGCGACGGGGAAGAGAGAGAGCGACGGGGGGGAAGAGAGAGAGCGACTGGGGGGGAAGAGGGAGAGCGACGGGGGGAAGAAAGCGACTGGGGGGAAGAGGGAGAGCGACGGGGGGGAAGAGAGAGAGCGACTGGGGGGGAAGAGAGAGCGACTGGGGGGAAGAGAGAGAGCGACTGGGGGGAAGAGAGAGAGCGACTGGGGTGGAAGAGAGAGAGCGACTGGGGGGAAGAGAGAGAGCGACTGGGGGGAAGGGAGAGAGCGACTGGGGGGGAAGAGAGAGCGACTGGGGGGAAGAGAGAGAGCGACTGGGG
>NC_140997.1:112916230-112969050 GCF_052327205.1 Somniosus microcephalus
CTTCCCCCCAGTCGCTCTCTCTCTTCCCCCCAGTCGCTCTCTCTCTTCCCCCCAGGCGCTCTCTCTCTTCCCCCAGTCGCTCTATCTCTCGCCCCCAGTCGCTCTCTCTCTTCACCCCAGTCGCTCTCTCTCTTGCCCCCAGTCGCTCTCTCTCTTCCCCCCAGTCGCTCTCTCTCTTCCCGCCCAGTCGCTCTCTCTCTTCCCCCCAGTCGCTCTCTCTCTGCCCCCCAGTCGCTCTCTCTGTTCCCCCACCAGTCGCTCTCTCTCTTCCCCTCCAGTCGCTCTCTCTCTTACCCCCCCAGTCGCTCTCGTCTCTTCCCCCCCCAGTCGCTCTCTCTCTTCCCCCAGTCGCTCCCTCTCTTCCCCCCAGTCGCTCTCTCTCTTCCCCCCGTCGCTCTCTCTCTTCCCCCCCAGTCGCTCTCTCTCTTCCCCCGCCCCCAGTCGCTCTCTCTCTCCCCCCTAGTCGCTCTCTCTCTTCACCCAGTCGCTCTCTCTCTTCCCCCAGTCGTTCTCTCTCTTCCCCCCAGTCGCTCTCTCTCTTCCCCCCAGTCGCTCTCTCTCTTCCCCCCAGTCGCTCTCTCTCTTCCCCCCAGTCGCTCTCTCTCTCCCCACAGTCGCTCTTTCTCTTCCCCCCCAGTCGCTCTCTCTCTTCCCCCCCCAGTCGCTCTCTCTGTTACCCCACCAGTCGCTCTCTCTCTTCCCCCCCAGTCGCTCTCTCTCTTCCCCCAGTCGCTCTCTCTTCCCGCAAGTCGCTTTCTCTCTTCGCCCCAGTCGCTCTCTCTCTTCGCCCCGTCGCTCTCTCTCTTCCCCCCAGTCGCTCTCTCTCTTCCCCCCAGTCGCTCTCTCTCTTCCCCCCCAGTTGCTCTCTCTCTTCCCCCCCAGTCGCCCTCTCTCTTCCCCCCCAGTCGCTCTCTTTCTTCCCCCCCCAGTTGCTCTCTCTCTTCCCCCAGTCACTCTCTCTTTTCCCCCAGTCACTCTCTCTCTTCCCCCTCCAGTCGCTCTCTCTCTTCCCCCCCAGTCACTCTCTCTCTTCCACCCCGTCGCTCTCTCTCTTCCCGCCCAGTCGCTCTCTCTCTTCCCTCCCAGTCGCTCTCTCTCTTCCCCCCCAATCGCTCGCTCTCTTCCCCCCCAGTCACTCTCTCTCTTCTCCCCCATCGCTCTCTCTCTTCCCCCCAGTCGCTCTCTCTCTTCCCCCAGTCGCTCTCTCTCTTCCCCCCAGTCGCTCTCTCTCTTCCCCCCAGTCGCTCTCTCTCTTCCCCCCCCAGTCGCTCTATCTCTTCCCCCAGTCGCTCTCTCTCTTCCCCACCAGTCGCTCTCTCTCTTCCCCCCCCAGTCGCTCGCTCTCTTCCCCCCAGTCGCTCTCTCTCTTCCCCCTCCAGTCGCTCTCTCTCTTCCCCCCCCAGTCGCTCTGTCTCTTCCCCCCCCAGTCGCTCTCTCTCTTCCCTCCCCAGTCGCTCCCTCCCTTCCCCCAGTCGCTCTCTCTCTTCCCCCAGTCGCTCTCTCTCTTCCCCCCAGTCGCTCTCTCTCTTCCCCCCAGGCGCTCTCTCTCTTCCCCCAGTCGCTCTATCTCTCGCCCCCAGTCGCTCTCTCTCTTCACCCCAGTCGCTCTCTCTCTTGCCCCCAGTCGCTCTCTCTCTTCCCCCCAGTCGCTCTCTCTCTTCCCCGCCCAGTCGCTCTCTCTCTTCCCCCCCAGTCGCTCTCTCTCTTCCCCCTCCAGTCGCTCTCTCTCTTCCCCCCCAGTCGGTCCTCTCTCTTCCACCCCCCAGTTGCTCTCTCTCTTCCCCCCCCCCTGTTGCTCTCTCTCTTCCCCCCCAGTCGCTCTCTCTCTTCCCCCCCAGTCGCTCTCTCTCTTCCCCCCCAGTAGCTCTCTCACTTCCCCCCCCAGTCACTCTCTCTCTTCCACCCCGGTCGCACTCTCTCTTCCCCCTCCAGTCGCTCTCTCTCTTCCCCCCCAGTCACTCTCTCTCTTCCACCCCCAGTCACTCTCTCTCTTCCCCCCCGTCGCTCTCTCTCTTCCGCCCCCAGTCACTCTCTCTCTTCCCCCCCCAGTCGCTCTATCTCTTCCCCACCCGTCGCTCTCTCTCTTCCCCCCAGTCGCTCTCTCTCTTCCCCCCAGTCGCTCTCTCTCTCTCCCCCAGTCGCTCCCTCTCTTCCCCCCAGTCGCTCGCTCTGTTCCCCCCCAGTCGCTCTTTCTCTTCCCCCCCAGTCGCTCTCTCTCTTCCCCCCAGTCGCTCTCTCTCTGCCCCCCCAGTCGCTCTCTCTCTTCCCCCCCCAGTCGCTCGCTCTCTTCCCCCCCCCGTCGCTCTCTCTCTTCCCCCCAGTCGCTCTCTCTCTTCCCCCCCAGTCACTCTGTCTCTTCCCCCCAGTCGCTCTCTCTCTTCCCCCCAGTCACTGCCTCTCTTCCCCCCAGTCGCTCTCTCTCTTCCCCCCCAGTCGCTCTCCCTCTTCCCCCCGCAGTTGCTCTCTCTCTTCCCCCCCCAGTCGCTCGCTCTCTTCCCCCCCAAGTCGATCTCTCTCTTCCCCCCCAGTCACTCTCTCTCTTCCCCCAGTCGCTCATCCTCTTCCCCCCAGTCGCTGTCTCTCTTCCCCCCGTCGCTCTCTCTCTTTGCCCCAGTCGCTCTCTCTCTTCCCCCCAGTCGCTCTCTCTCTTCCCCCCAGTCGCTCTCTCTCTGCCCCCCAGTCGCTCTCTCTCTTCCCCCAGTCGCCCTCTCTCTTCCACCAATTCGCTCTCTCTCTTTCCCCCCCAGTCGCTCTCTCTCTTCACCCCAGTCGCTCTCTCTCTTCCCCAGTCGCTCTCTCTCTTCCCCCCAGTCGCTCTCTCTCTTCCCCCAGTCGCTCTCTCTCTTCCCCCCAGTCGCTCTCTCTCTTCCCCCAATCGCTCCCTCTCTTCCCCCCAGTCGCTCTCTCTCTTCCCCCCAGTCGCTCTCTCTCTTCCCCCCAGTCGCTCTCTCTCTTCGCCCCAGTCGCTCTCTCTCTTCCCCCCAGTCGCTCTCTCTCTTCCCCCCAGTTGCTCTCTCTCTTCCCCCCCGTCGCTCTCTCTCTCTCCCCCCCCAGGTGCTCTCTCTCTTCCCCCCCAGTCGCTCTCTCTGTTCCCCCCACAGTCGCTCTCTCTCTTCCCCCCAGTCGCTCTCTCTCTTCCCCCCAGTCGCTCTCAATCTTCCCCCCAGTCGCTCGCTCTCTTCCCCCCATTCGCTCTCTCTCTTCCCCCACCAGTCGCTCTCTCTCTTCCCCCCCCAGTCGCTCTCTCACTTCCCCCCCAGTCACTCTCTCTCTTCCCCCCCAATCGCTCTCTCTCTTCCCCTCCGAGTCGCTCTCTCTCTTCCGCCCCCAGTCGCTCTCTCTCATCCCTCCCCAGTCGCTCTCTCTCTTCCCCCCCCAGTTGCTCTCTCTCTTCCCCCCCATTCGCTCTCTCTCTTGCTCCCCCCCCAGTCGCTCTCTCTCTTCCCCCCCAGTCACTCTCTCTCTTCCCCCCCCCAGTCGCACTCTCTCGTCCCCCTCCAGTCCGCTTTCTCTCTTCCCCCGCCAGGCGCTCTCTCCCTTCCCCCCCCAGTCGCTCTCTCTCTTCCCCCCCAGTCCCTCTCTCTCATCCACCCCCCAGTTGCTCTCTCTCTTCCCCCCCAGTCGCTCTCTCTGTTCCGACCCCCAGTCGCTCTCTCTCTTCCCCCCAGTCGCTCTCTCTCTTCCCCCCAGTCGCTCTCACTCTTCCCCCCAGTCGCTCTCTCTCTTCCCCCCAGTCATTCTCTGTCTTCCCCCCAGTCGCTCTCTCTCTTCCCCCCCAGTCGCTCTGTCTCTTCCCCCACCCCCAGTTGCTCTAACTCTTCCCCAAGTCGCTGTCTCTCTTCCCCCCAGTCGCTCTCTCTCTTCCCCGCAGTCGCTCACTCTCTTCCCCCCAGTCGCTCTCTCTCTTCCTCCCAGTCGCTCCCTCTCTTCCTCCCAGTCGCTCTCTCTCTTCCCCCCAGTCGCTCTCTCTCTTCCCCCCAGTCGCTCTCTCTCTTCCCCCCAGTCGCTCTCTCTCTTCCCCCCAGTCGCTCTCTCTCTTCCCCCAGTCGCTCTCTCTCTTCCCCCCAGTCGCTCTCTCTCTCCCCCGCAGTTGCTCTCTCTCTTCCCCCCCCAGTCGCTCTCTCTCTTCCCCTCAAGTCGCTCTCTCTCTTCATCCCCAGTCGCTCTCTCTCTTCCCCGCCCAGTCGCTCTCTCTCTTCCCCCCCAGTCGCTCTCTCTCTTCCCCCCCCAGTCGTTCTCTCTCTTCCCCCCCGTCGCTCTCTCTCTTCCCCCCCAGTCGCTCTCTCTCTTCCCCGCCCAGTCGCTCTCTCTCTTTTCCCCCTCGAGTCGCTCTCTCTCTTCCCCCCCAGTCGCTCTCTCTCTTCCCCCCCAGTCGCTCTCTCTCTTCCCTCCCAGTCGCTCTCTCTCTTCCACCCCCCAGTCGCTCTCTCTCTTCACCCCCCCAGTCGCTCTCTCTGTTCCGCCCCCCAGTCGCTCTCTCTCTTCCCCCCAGTCGCTCTCTCTCTTCCCCCCAGTCGCTCCCTCTCTTCCCCCCAGTCACTCCCTCTCTTCCCCCCAGTCGCTCTCTCTCTTCCCCGCAGTCGCTCTCTCTCTTCCCCCCCAGTCGCTCTCTCTCTTCCCCCCAGTCGCTCTCTCTCTTCCCCAATCGCTCTCTCTCTTCCCCCAGTCGCTCACTCTCTTCCCCCTAGTCGCTCTCTCTCTTCCCCCCAGTCGCTCACTCTCTTCCCCCCAGTCGCTCTCTCTCTTCCGCCCAGTCGCTCTCTCTCTTCCCCGCAGTCGCTCACTCTCTTCCCCCCAGTCGCTCTCTCTCTTCCCCCAGTCGCACTCTCTCTTCCCCCCAGTCGCTCTCTCTCTTCCCCAGTCGCACTCTCTTCCCCCCAGTCGCTCTCTCTCTTCCCCCCAGTCGCTCTCTCTCTTACCCCCAGTCGCTCTCTCTCTTCCCCCCCAGTCGCTCTCTCTCTTCCCCCCCAGTCGCTCTCTCTCTTCCCCCCAGTCGCTCTCTCTCTTCCCCCAGTCGCTCTCTCTCTCCCCCCCCAGTCGCTCTCTCTCTTCCCCCCCCAGTTGCTCTCTCTCTTCCCCCCCAGTCGCTCTCTCTCTTCCCCCCCAGTCGCTCCCTCTCTTCCCCCCCAGTAGCTCTCTCTCTTCCCCTCCCCAGTCACTCTCTCTCTTCCCCCCCGGTCGCACTCTCTCTTCCCCCTCCAGTCGCTCTCTCTCTTCCCCCCCCGTCGCTCTCTCTCTTCCGCCCCCAGTCGCTCTCTCTCTTCCCCCCCCAGTCGCTCTCTCTCTTCCCACCCCGTCGCTCTCTCTATTCCCCCCAGTCGCTCTCTCTCTTCCCCCCAGTCGCTCACTCTCTTCCCCCCAGTCGCTCTCTCTCTTCCCCCCAGTCGCTCTCTCTCTTCCCACCAGTCGCTCTCTCTCTTCCCCCCAGTCGATCTCTCTCTTCCTCCAGTCGCTCTCTCTCTTCCCCCAGTCGCTCTCTCTCTCCCCCCCAGTCGCTCTCTCTCTCCCCCCCAATTGCTCTCTCTCTTGCCCCCCCAGTCGCTCTCTCTCTTCCCCCCAAGCCGCTCTCTCTCTTCATCCCCAGTCGCTCTCTCTCTTCCCCGCCCCAGTCGCTCTCTCTCTTCCCCCCCAGTCGCTCTCTCTCTTCCCCCCCCAGTCGTTCTCTCTCTTCCCCCCCGTCGCTCTCTCTCTTCCCCCCCAGTCGCTCTCTCTCTTCCCCCCGAGTCGCTCTCTCTCTTCCCCGCCCAGTCGCTCTCAGTCTTCCCCCTCCAGTCGCTCTCTCTCTTCCCCCCCAGTCGCTCTCTCTCTTCCCCCCCCAGTCGCTCTCCCTCTTCCCCCCCCAGTCGCTCTCTCTCTTCCACCCCCCAGTTGCTCTCTCTCTTCACCCCCCCAGTCGCTCTCTCTGCTCCGCTCCCCAGTCGCTCTCTCTCTTCCCCCAGTCGCTCTCTCTCTTCCCCCCATTCGCTCTCTCTCTTCCCCCCAGTCGCTCCCTCTCTTCCCCCCAGTCGCTCACTCTCTTCCCCCAGTCGCTCTCTCTCTTCCCCCCCAGTCGCTCTCTCTCCCATCCCCCTCCCCCAGTGGCTCTCTCTCTACGCCCCCAGTCGCTCTCTCTCTTCCCCCCAGTCGCTCTCTCTCTTCCCCCCAGTCGCTCACTCTCTTCCCCCCAGTCACTCTCTCTCTTCCCCCCAGTCGCTCCCTCTCTTCCCACCATTCGCTCTCTCTCTTCCCCCCAGTCGCTCTCTCTCTTCCCCCAGTCACTCTCTCTCTTCCCCCAGTCGCTCTCTCTCTTCCCCCCAGTCGCTCTCTCTCTTCCCCCCAGTCGCTCTCTCTCTTCCCCCCCAGTCGCTCTCTCTCTTCCCCCTCCTCCAGTCGCTCTCTCTCTTCCCCCCAGTCGCTCTCTCTCTTCCCCCCAGTCGCTCTCTCTCTTCCCCCAATCGCTCTCTCTCTTCCCCCCAGTCGCTCACTCTCTTCCCCGCAGTCGCTCTCTCTCCTCCCCCCAGTCGCTCCCTCTCTTCCCCCCAGTCGCTCTCTCTCTTCCGCCCAGTCGCTCTCTCTCTTCCCCGCAGTCGCTCTCTCTCTTCCCCCAGTCGCTCTCTCTCTTCCCCCAGTCGCTCTCACTCTTCCCCCCCAGTAGCTCTCTCTCTTCCCCCCCCCAGTCACTCTCTCTCTTCCCCCCCGGTCGCACTCTCTCTTCCCCCTCCAGTCGCTCTCTCTCTTCCCCACCCCGTCGCACTCTCTCTTCCACACCCAGTCGCTCTCTCTCTTCCCCCCCCAGTCGCTCTCTCTCTTCCCCCCAGTCGCTCTCTCTCTTCCCACCAGTCGCTCTCTCTCTTCCCCCCAGTCGCTCTCTCTCTTCCCCCCAGTCGCTCTCTCTCTTCCCCCCAGTCGCTCTCTCTCTTCCCCCAGCCGCTCTCTCTCTTCCCACCAGTCGCTCTCTCTCTTCCCCCAGTCGATCTCTCTCTTCCCCCAGTCGCTCTCTCTCTTCCCCCCAGTCGCTCTCTCTCTCCCCCCCAGTCGCTCTCTCTCTTCCCCCCCCAGTCGCTCTCTCTCTTCCCCCCAAGTCGCTCTGTCCCTTCATCCCCAGTCGCTCTCTCTCTTCCCCTCCCAGTCGCTCTCTCTCTTCCCCCCCAGTCGCTCTCTCTCTTCCCCCCCCAGCCGTTCTCTCTCTTCCCCGCCGTCGCTCTCTCTCTTCCCCCCCAGTCGCTCTCTCTCTTCCCCGCCCAGTCGCTCTCTCTTCCCCCTCCAGTCGCTCTCTCTCTTCCACCCCCAGTCGCTCTCTCTCTTCCCCCCCCAGTCGCTCTCTCTCTTCCCCCCCCAGTCGCTCTCTCTCTTCCCCGCCCAGTCGCTCTCTCTTCCCCCTCCAGTCGCTCTCTCTCTTCCCCCCCCAGTCGCTCTCTCTGTTCCGCCCCCCAGTCGCTCTCTCTCTTCCCCCCAGTCGCTCTCTCTCTTCCCCCCATTCGCTCTCTCTCTTCCACCCAGTCGCTCCCTCTCTTCCCCCCAGTCGCTCTCTCTCTTCCCCCCAGTCGCTCTCTCTCTTCCCCCCCCAGTCGCTCTCTCTCTTCCCCATCCCCCAGTCGCTCTCTCTCTTCCCCCCCAGTCGCTCTCTCTCTTCCCCCCATCGCTCTCTCTCTTCCCCCCAGTCGCTCACTCTCTTCCCCCCAGTCGCTCTCTCTCTTCCCCCAGTCGCTCCCTCTCTTCCCCCCAGTCGCTCTCTCTCTTCCGCCCAGTCGCTCTCTCTCTTCCCCGCAGTCGCTCTCTCTCTTCCCCCCAGTCGCTCTCTCTCTTCCCCCAGTCGCTCTCTCTCTTCCCCCCAGTCGCTCTCTCTCTTCCCCCAGTCGCTCTCTCATCCCCCCAGTCGCTCTCTCTCTTCCCCCCAGTCGCTCTCTCTCTTACCCCCAGTCGCTCTCTCTCCCGCACAGTCGCTCTCTCTCTTCCTCCCCAGTCGCTCTCTCTCTTCCCCCCAGTCGCTCTCTATTCCCCCAGTCGCTCTCTCTCTTCCCCCCAGTCGCTCTCTCTCTTCCCCCCCCCAGTTGCTCTCTCTCTTCCCCCCCAGTCGCTCTCTCTCTTCCCCCCCAGTCGCTCTCTCTCTTCCCCCCCAGTAGCTCTCTCTCTTCCCCCCCCCAGTCACTCTCTCTCTTCCCCCCCGGTCGCACTCTCTCTTCCCCCTCCAGTCGCTCTCTCTCTTCCCCCCCCCCGTCGCTCTCTCTCTTCCGCCCCCAGTCGCTCTCTCTCTTCCCCCCCCAGTCGCTCTCTCTCTTCCCCCCCCGTCGCTCTCTCTCTTCCCCCCAGTCGCTCTCTCTCTTCCCCCCAGTCGCTCTCTCTCTTCCCCCCAGTCGCTCTCTCTCTTCCCCCCAGTCGCTCTCTCTCTTCCCCCCAGTCGCTCTCTCTCTTCCCACCATTCGCTCTCTCTCTTCCCCCCAGTCGATCTCTCTCTTCCTTCCAGTCGCTCTCTCTCTTCCCCCCAGTCGCTCTCTCTCTTCCCCCCAGTCGCTCTCTCTCTCCCCCTCAGTTGCTCTCTCTCTTGCCCCCCCAGTCGCTCTCTCTCTTCCCCCCAAGTCGCTCTCTCTCTTCCTCCCCAGTCGCTCTCTCTCTTCCCCGCCCAGTCGCTCTCTCTCTTCCCCCCCAGTCGCTCTCTCTCTTCCCCCCAGTCGTTCTCTCCTCTTCCCCCCCGTCGCTCTCTCTCTTCCCCCCAGTCGCTCTCTCTCTTCACCCCCAGTCGCTCTCTCTCTTCCCCGCCCAGTCGCTCTCTCTCTTCCCCCTCCAGTCCTCTCTCTCTTCCCCCCCAGTCGGTCTCTCTCTTCCACCACCCAGTTGCTCTCTCTCTTCCCCCCCCAGTTGCTCTCTCTCTTCCCCCCCAGTCGCTCTCTCTCTTCCCCCCCAGTCGCTCTCTCTCTTCCCCCCCAGTAGCTCTCTCACTTCCCCCCCCCAGTCACTCTCTCTCTACCCCCTCGGTCGCACTCTCTCTTCCCCCTCCAGTCGCTCTCTCTCTTCCCCCCCAGTCACTCTCTCTCTTCCACCCCAAGTCACTCTCTCTCTTCCCCCCCGTCGCTCTCTCTCTTCCGCCCCCAGTCGCACTCTCTCTTCCGCCCCCAGTCGCACTCTCTCTTCCCCCCCGAGTCGCTCTCTCTCTTCCCCCCCCGTCGCTCTCTCTCTTCCCCCCAGTCGCTCTCTCTCTTCCCGCCAGTCGCTCTCTCTCTTCCCCCCAGTCGCTCCCTCTCTTCCCCCCAATCGCTCTATCTGTTCCCCCCAGTCGCTCTTTCTCTTCCCCCCCCAGTCGCTCTCTCTCTTCCCCCAGTCGCTCTCTCGCTTCCCCCACAGTCACTCTGTCTCTTCCCCCCAGTCGCTCTCTCTCTTCCCCCCAGTCACTGCCTCTCTTCCCCCCCAGTCGCTCTCTCTCTTCCCCCCCAGTCGCTCTCCCCTCTTCCCCCCACAGTTGCTCTCTCTCTTCCCCCCCCAGTCGCTCGCTCTCTTCCCCCCCCAGTCGCTCTCTCTCTTCCCCCCCCAGTCGATCTCTCTCTTCCCCCCCAGTCACTCTCTCTCTTCCCCCCAGTCGCTCACCCTCTTCCCCCCAGTCGCTGTCTCTCTTCCCCCGTCGCTCTCTCTCTTTGCCCCAGTCGCTCTCTCTCTTCCCCCCCAGTCGCTCTCTCTCTTCCCCCCAGTCGCTCTCTCTCTGCCCCCAGTCGCTCTCTCTCTTCCCCCCAGTCGCTCTCTCTCTTCCACCAAGTCGCTCTCGCTCTTTCCCCCAGTCGCTCTCCTCTCTTCACCCCAGTCGCTCTCACTCTTCCCCCAGTCGCTCTCTCTCTTCCCCCCAGTCGCTCTCTCTCTTCCCCCCAGTCGCTCTCTCTCTTCCCCCCAGTCGCTCTCTCTCTTCCCCCAATCGCTCCCTCTCTTCCCCCCAGTCGCTCTCTCTCTTCCCCCCAGTCGCTCTCTCTCTTCCCCCAGTCGCTCTCTCTCTTCCCCCCAGTCGCTCTCTCTCTTCCCCCCAGTCGCTCTCTCTCTTCCCCCCCGTCGCTCTCTCTCTTCCCCCCCCCAGGTGCTCTCTCTCTTCCCCCCCCAGTCGCTCTCTCTGTTCCCCCCACAGTCGCTCTCTCTCTTCCCCCCAGTCGCTCTCTCTCTTCCCCCCAGTCGCTCTCACTCTTCCCCCCGGTCGCACTCTCTCTTCCCCCTCCAGTCGCTCTCTCTCTTCCCCCCCAGTCACTCTCTCTCTTCCACCCCCAGTCACTCTCTCTCTTCCCCCCCGTCGCTCTCTCTCTTCCGCCCCCAGTCGCACTCTCTCTTCCGCCCCCAGTCGCACTCTCTCTTCCCCCCCGAGTCGCTCTCTCTCTTCCCCCCCGTCGCTCTCTCTCTTCCCCCCAGTCGCTCTCTCTCTTCCCCCCAGTCGCTCTCTCTCTTCCCCCCAGTCGCTCCCTCTCTTCCCCCCAATCGCTCTCTCTGTTCCCCCCAGTCGCTCTTTCTCTTCCCCCCCCAGTCGCTCTCTCTCTTCCCCCCAGTCGCTCGCTCTCTTCCCCCCCAGTCGCTCTCTCTCTTCCCCCCAGTCGCTCTCTCTCTTACCCCCCAGTCACTCTGTCTCTTCCCCCCAGTCGCTCTCTCTCTTCCCCCCAGTCACTGCCTCTCTTCCCCCCCAGTCGCTCTCTCTCTTCCCCCCCAGTCGCTCTCCCTCTTCCCCCCCAGTTGCTCTCTCTCTTCCCCCCCAGTCGCTCGCTCTCTTCCCCCCCAGTCGCTCTCTCTCTTCCCCCCCCAGTCGATCTCTCTCTTCCCCCCCAGTCACTCTCTCTCTTCCCCCCAGTCGCTCACCCTCTTCCCCCCAGTCGCTGTCTCTCTTCCCCCCGTCGCTCTCTCTCTTTGCCCCAGTCGCTCTCTCTCTTCCCCCCAGTCGCTCTCTCTCTTCCCCCCAGTCGCTCTCTCTCTGCCCCCCAGTCGCTCTCTCTCTTCCCCCCAGTCGCTCTCTCTCTTCCACCAAGTCGCTCTCTCTCTTTCCCCCAGTCGCTCTCTCTCTTCACCCCAGTCGCTCTCTCTCTTCCCCCAGTCGCTCTCTCTCTTCCCCCAATCGCTCCCTCTCTTCCCCCCAGTCGCTCTCTCTCTTCCCCCCAGTCGCTCTCTCTCTTCCCCCCAGTCGCTCTCTCTCTTCCCCCCAGTCGCTCCCACTCTTCCCCCCAGTCGCTCTCTCTCTTCCCCCCCGTCGCTCTCTCTCTTCCCCCCCCAGGTGCTCTCTCTCTTCCCCCCCCAGTCGCTCTCTCTGTTCCCCCCACAGTCGCTCTCTCTCTTCCCCCCAGTCGCTCTCTCTCTTCCCCCCAGTCGCTCTCACTCTTCCCCCCAGTCGCTCCCTCTCTTCCCCCCATTCGCTCTCTCTCTTCCCCCACCAGTCGCTCTCTCTCTTCCCCCCCCAGTCGCTCTCTCTCTTCCCCCCCAATCGCTCTCTCTCTTCCCCCCCGAGTCGCTCTCTCTCTTCCGCCCCCTGTCTCTCTCCCTCATCCCTCCCCAGTCGCTCTCTCTCTTCCCCCCCAGTTGCTCTCTCTCTTCCCCCCCATTCGCTCTCTCTCTTGCTCCCCCCGCAGTCGCTCTCTCTCTTCCCCCCCAGTCACTCTCTCTCTTCCCCCCCCAGTCGCACTCTCTCGTCCCCCTCCAGTCGCTTTCTCTCTTCCCCCCGCCAGGCGCTCTCTCCCCTTCCCCCCCGTCGCTCTCTCTCTTCCGCCCCCAGTCGCACTCTCTCTTCCGCCCCCAGTCGCACTCTCTCTTCCCCCCCGAGTCGCTCTCTCTCTTCCCCCCCCGTCGCTCTCTCTCTTCCCCCCAGTCGCTCTCTGTCTTCCCCCCAGTCGCTCTCTCTCTTCCCCCCAGTCGCTCCCTCTCTTCCCCCTAATCGCTCTCTCTATTCCCCCCAGTCGCTCTTTCTCTTCCCCCCCCAGTCGCTCTCTCTCTTCCCCCCAGTCGCTCTCTCTCATCCCCCCCAGTCGCTCTCTCTCTTCCCACCCCAGTCGCTCGCTCTCTTCCCCCCCCAGTCGCTCTCTCTCTTCCCCCGAGTCGCTCTCTCTCTTCCCCCCCAGTCACTCTGTCTCTTCCCCCCAGTCGCTCTCTCTCTTCCCCCCAGTCACTGCCTCTCTTCCCCCCCAGTCGCTCTCTCTCTTCCCCCCCAGTCGCTCTCCCTCTTCCCCCCCCAGTTGCTCTCTCTCTTCCCCCCCCAGTCGCTCGCTCTCTTCCCCCCCCAGTCGCTCTCTCTCTTCCCCCCCCAGTCGATCTCTCTCTTCCCCCCCAGTCACTCTCTCTCTTCCCCCCAGTCGCTCACCCTCTTCCCCCCAGTCGCTGTCTCTCTTCCCCCCGTCGCTCTCTCTCTTTGCCCCAGTCGCTCTCTCTCTTCCCCCCAGTCGCTCTCTCTCTTCCCCCCAGTCGCTCTCTCTCTGCCCCCCAGTCGCTCTCTCTCTTCCCCCCAGTCGCTCTCTCTCTTCCACCAAGTCGCTCTCTCTCTTTCCCCCAGTCGCTCTCTCTCTTCACCCCAGTCGCTCTCTCTCTTCCCCCAGTCGCTCTCTCTCTTCCCCCCAGTCGCTCTCTCTCTTCCCCCCAGTCGCTCTCTCTCTTCCCCCCAGTCGCTCTCTCTCTTCCCCCAATCGCTCCCTCTCTTCCCCCCAGTCGCTCTCTCTCTTCCCCCTAGTCGCTCTCTCTCTTCCCCCCAGTCGCTCTCTCTCTTCCCCCCAGTCGCTCTCTCTCTTCCCCCCAGTCGCTCTCTCTCTTCCCCCCCGTCGCTCTCTCTCTTCCCCCCCAGGTGCTCTCTCTCTTCCCCCCCCAGTCGTTCTCTCTGTTCCCCCCACAGTCGCTCTCTCTCTTCCCCCCAGTTGCTCTCTCTCTTCCCCCCAGTCGCTCTCACTCTTCCCCCCAGTCGCTCCCTCTCTTCCCCCCATTCGCTCTCTCTCTTCCCCCACCAGTCGCTCTCTCTCTTCCCCCCCCAGTCGCTCTCTCACTTCCCCCCCAGTCACTCTCTCTCTTCCCCCCCAATCGCTCTCTCTCTTCCCCCCCGAGTCGCTCTCTCTCTTCCGCCCCCAGTCTCTCTCTCTCATCCCTCCCCAGTCGCTCTCTCTCTTCCCCCCAGTTGCTCTCTCTCTTCCCCCCCATTCGCTCTCTCTCTTGCTCCCCCCGCAGTCGCTCTCTCTCTTCCCCCCCAGTCACTCTCTCTCTTCCCCCCCCAGTCGCACTCTCTCGTCCCCCTCCAGTCGCTTTCTCTCTTCCCCCTGCCAGGCGCTCTCTCCCTTCCCCCCCCAGTCGCTCTCTCTCTTCCCCCCCAGTCCCTCTCTCTCATCCACCCCCCAGTTGCTCTCTCTCTTCCCCCCCCAGTCGCTCTCTCTGTTCCGACCCCCAGTCGCTCTCTCTCTTCCCCCCAGTCGCTCTCCCTCTTCCCCCCAGTCGCTCTCTCTCTCCCCCCCAGTCGCTCTCTCTCTTCCCCCCAGTCATTCTCTGTCTGCCCCCCAGTCGCTCTCTCTCATCCCCCCCAGTCGCTCTGTCTCTTCCCCCACCCCCAGTCACTCTAACTCTTCCCCCAAGTCGCTGTCTCTCTTCCCCCCAGTCGCTCTCTCTCTTCCCCCCAGTCGCTCACTCTCTTCCCCCCAGTCGCTCTCTCTCTTCCTCCCAGTCGCTCCCTCTCTTCCTCCCAGTCGCTCTCTCTCTTCCCCCCAGTCGCTCTCTCTCTTCCCCCCAGTCGCTCTCTCTCTTCCCCCCCCTAGTCGATCTCTCTCTTCCCCCCCAGTCACTCTCTCTCTTCCCCCCCCAGTCGCTCGCTCTCTTCCCCCCCAGTCGCTCTCTCTCTTCCCCCCCCAGTCGATCTCTCTCTTCCCCCCCAGTCACTCTCTCTCTTCCCCCCTGTCGCTCACCCTCTTCCCCCCAGTCGCTGTCTCTCTTCCCCCCGTCGCTCTCTCTCTTTGCCCCAGTCGCTCTCTCTCTTCCCCCCAGTCGCTCTCTCTCTTCCCCCCAGTCGCTCTCTCTCTGCCCCCCAGTCGCTCTCTCTCTTCCCCCCAGTCGCGCTCTCTCTTCCACTAATTCGCTCTCTCTCTTTCCCCCAGTCGCTCGCTCTCTCCACCCCAGTCGCTCTCTCTCTTCCCCCAGTCGCTCTCTCTCTTCCCCCCAGTCGCTCTCTCTCTTCCCCCCAGTCGCTTTCTCTCTTCCCCCCAGTCGCTCTCTCTCTTCCCCCAATCGCTCCCTCTCTTCCCCCCAGTCGCTCTCTCTCTTCCCCCCAGTCGCTCTCTATCTTCCCCCCAGTCGCTCTCTCTCTTCCCCCCAGTCGCTCTCTCTCTTCCCCCCAGTCGCTCTCTCTCTTCCCCCCAGTCGCTCTCTCTCTTCCCCCCAGTCGCTCTCACTCTTCCCCCCAGTCGCTCGCTCTCTTCCCCCCATTCGCTCTCTCTCTTCCCCCACCAGTCGCTCTCTCTCTTCCACCCCCAGTCGCTCTCTCACTTCCCCCCCAGTCACTCTCTCTCTTCCCCCCTATCGCTCTCTCTCTTCCCCCCCGAGTCGCTCTCTCTCTTCCGCCCCCAGTCGCTCTCTCTCATCCCTCCCCAGTCGCTCTCTCTCTTCCCCCCCCAGTTGCTCTCTCTCTTCCCCCCCATTCGCTCTCTCTCTTGCTCCCCCCCCATTCGCTCTCTCTCTTCCCCTCCAGTCACTCTCTCTCTTCCCCCCCCAGTCGCACTCTCTCGTCCCCCTCCAGTCGCTTTCTCTCTTCCCCCCGCCAGGCGCTCTCTCCCTTCCCCCCCCAGTCGCTCTCTCTCTTCCCCCCCAGTCCCTCTCTCTCATCCACCCCCCAGTTGCTCTCTCTCTTCCACCCCAGTCGCTCTCTCTGTTCCGACCCCCAGTCGCTCTCTCTCTTCCCCCCAGTCGCTCTCTCTCTTCCCCCCAGTCGCTCTCACTCTTCCCCCCAGTCGCTCTCTCTCTTCCCCCCAGTCATTCTCTGTCTTCCCCCCAGTCGCTCTCTCTCTTCCCCCCCAATCGCTCTGTCTCTTCCCCCACCCCCAGTTGCTCTAACTCTTCCCCCAAGTCGCTGTCTCTCTTCCCCCCAGTCGCTCTCTCTCTTCCCCGCAGTCGCTCACTCTCTTCCCCCCAGTCGCTCTCTCTCTTCCTCCCAGTCGCTCTCTCTCTTCCTCCCAGTTGCTCTCTCTCTTCCCCCCAGTCGCTCTCTCTCTTCCCCCCAGTCGTTCTCTCTCTTCCCCCCAGTCGCTCTCTCTCTTCCCCCAGTCGCTCTCTCTCTTCCCCCCAGTCGCTCTCTCTCTTCCCACCAGTCGCTCTCTCTCTTCCCCCCAGTCGCGCTCTCGCTTCCCCCCAGTCGCTCTCTCTCTTCCCCCCAGTCGCTCTCTCTCTTCCCCACAAGTCGCTCTCTCTCTTCATCCCCAGTCGCTCTCTCTCTTCCCCGCCCAGTCGCTGTCTCTCTTCCCCCCCAGTCACTCTCTCTCTTCCCCCCCGAGTCGTTCTCTCTCTTCCCCCCCGTCGCTCTCTCTCTTCCCCCCCAGTCGCTCTCTCTCTTCCCCGCCCAGTCGCTCTCTCTCTTCCCCCTCGAGTCGCTCTCTCTCTTCCCCCCCCAGTCGCTCTCTCTCTTCCCCCCCCAGTCGCTCTCTCTCTTCCCCCCCAGTCGCTCTCTCTCTTCCACCCCCCAGTCGCTCTCTCTCTTCACCCCCCCAGTCGCTCTCTCTGTTCCGCCCCCCAGTCGCTCTCTCTCTTCCCCCCAGTCGCTCTCTCTCTTCCCCCCAGTCGCTCCCTCTCTTCCCCCCAGTCACTCCCTCTCTTCCCCCCAGTCGCTCTCTCTCTTCCCCCCAGTCGCTCTCTCTCTTCCCCCCCAGTCGCTCTCTCTCTTCCCCCCAGTCGCTCTCTCTCTTCCCCCAATCGCTCTCTCTCTTCCCCCAGTCGCTCACTCTCTTCCCCCCAGTCGCTCTCTCTCTTCCCCCCAGTCGCTCACTCTCTTCCCCCCAGTCGCTCTCTCTCTTCCGCCCAGTCGCTCTCTCTCTTCCCCGCAGTCGCTCTCTCTCTTCCCCCCAGTCGCTCTCTCTCTTCCCCCAGTCGCTCTCTCTCTTCCCCCCAGTCGCTCTCTCTCTTCCCCCCAGTCGCTCTCTCTTCCCCCCAGTCGCTCTCTCTCTTCCCCCCAGTCGCTCTCTCTCTTACCCCCAGTCGCTCTCTCTCTTCCCCCCCAGTCGCTCTCTCTCTTCCCCCCCAGTCGCTCTCTCTCTTCCCCCCAGTCGCTCTCTCTCTTCCCCCAGTCGCTCACTCTCTTCCCCCCCAGTCGCTCTCTCTCTTCCCCCCCCCAGTTGCTCTCTCTCTTCCCCCCCAGTCGCTCTCTCTCTTCCCCCCCAGTCGCTCCCTCTCTTCCCCCCCAGTAGCTCTCTCTCTTCCCCCCCCCAGTCACTCTCTCTCTTCCCCCCCGGTCGCACTCTCTCTTCCCCCTCCAGTCGCTCTCTCTCTTCCCCCCCCGTCGCTCTCTCTCTTCCGCCCCCAGTCGCTCTCTCTCTTCCCCCCCCAGTCGCTCTCTCTCTTCCCACCCCGTCGCTCTCTCTATTCCCCCCAGTCGCTCTCTCTCTTCCCCCCAGTCGCTCTCTCTCTTCCCCCCAGTCGCTCACTCTCTTCCCCCCAGTCGCTCTCTCTCTTCCCCCCAGTCGCTCTCTCTCTTCCCACCAGTCGCTCTCTCTCTTCCCCCCAGTCGATCTCTCTCTTCCCTCCAGTCGCTCTCTCTCTTCCCCCCAGTCGCTCTCTCTCTCCCCCCCAGTCGCTCTCTCTCTCCCCCCAATTGCTCTCTCTCTTGCCCCCCCAGTCGCTCTCTCTCTTCCCCCCAAGCCGCTCTCTCTCTTCATCCCCAGTCGCTCTCTCTCTTCCCCGCCCAGTCGCTCTCTCTCTTCCCCCCCAGTTGCTCTCTCTCTTCCCCCCCCAGTCGTTCTCTCTCTTCCCCCCCGTCGCTCTCTCTCTTCCCCCCCAGTCGCTCTCTCTCTTCCCCCCCAGTCGCTCTCTCTCTTACCCGCCCAGTCGCTCTCTCTCTTCCCCCTCCAGTCGCTCTCTCTCTTCCCCCGCAGTCGCTCTCTCTCTTCGCCCCCCAGTCGCTCTCTCTCTTCCCCCCCCAGTCGCTCTCTCTCTTCCACCCCCCAGTTGCTCTCTCTCTTCACCCCCCCAGTCGCTCTCTCTGCTCCGCTCCCCAGTCGCTCTCTCTCGTCCCCCCAGTCGCTCTCTCACTTCCCCCCATTCGCTCTCTCTCTTCCCCCCAGTCGCTCCCTCCCTTCCCCCCAGTCGCTCTCTCTCTTCCCCCCAGTCGCTCTCTCTCTTCCCCCCCAGTCGCTCTCTCTCCCATCCCCCTCCCCCAGTGGCTCTCTCTCTTCCCCCCAGTCGCTCCCTCTCTTCCCACCAGTCGCTCTCTCTCTTCCCCCCAGTCGCTCTCTCTCTTCCCCCAGTCACTCTCTCTCTTCCCCCCAGTCGCTCTCTCTCTTCCCCCCAGTCGCTCTCTCTCTTCCCCCCAGTCGCTCTCTCTCTTCCCCCCCAGTCGCTCTCTCTCTTCCCACTCCCCCAGTCGCTCTCTCTCTTCCCCCCAGTCGCTCTCTCTCTTCCCCCAATCGCTCTCTCTCTTCCCCCCAGTCGCTCACTCTCTTCCCCGCAGTCGCTCTCTCTCTTCCCCCCAGTCGCTCCCTCTCTTCCCCCCAGTCGCTCTCTCTCTTCCGCCCAGTCGCTCTCTCTCTTCCCCGCAGTCGCTCTCTCTCTTCCCCCCAGTCGCTCTCTCTCTTCCCCCAGTCGCTCTCTCTCTTCCCCCAGTCGCTCTCTCTCTTCCCCCCCAGTCGCTCTCTCTCTTCCCCCCCCCAGTTGCTCTCTCTCTTCCCCCCCAGTCGCTCTCTCTCTTCCCCCCCAGTCGCTCTCTCTCTTCCCCCCCAGTAGCTCTCTCTCTTCCCCCCCCCAGTCACTCTCTCTCTTCCCCCCCGGTCGCACTCTCTCTTCCCCCTCCAGTCGCTCTCTCTCTTCCCCACCCCGTCGCTCTCTCTCTTCCGCACCCAGTCGCTCTCTCTCTTCCCCCCCCAGTCGCTCTCTCTCTTCCCCCCAGTCGCTCTCTCTCTTCCCACCAGTCGCTCTCTCTCTTCCCCCAGTCGCTCTCTCTCTTCCCCCCAGTCGCTCTCTCTCTTCCCCCCAGTCGCTCTCTCTCTTCCCCCCAGCCGCTCTCTCTCTTCCCACCAGCCGCTCTCTCTCTTCCCCCCAGTCGCTCTCTCTCTTCCCCCCAGTCGCTCTCTCTCTTCCCCCCAGTCGCTTTCTCTCTCCCCCCCAGTCGCTCTCTCTCTTCCCCCCCCAGTCGCTCTCTCTCTTCCCCCCAAGTCGCTCTGTCCCTTCATCCCCAGTCGCTCTCTCTCTTCCCCACCCAGTCGCTCTCTCTCTTCCCCCCCAGTCGCTCTCTCTCTTCCCCCCCCAGCCATTCTCTCTCTTCCGCGCCGTCGCTCTCTCTCTTCCCCCCCAGTCGCTCTCTCTCTTCCCCGCCCAGTCGCTCTCTCTTCCCCCTCCAGTCGCTCTCTCTCTTCCACCCCCAGTCGCTCTCTCTCTTCCTCCCCCGTCGCTCTCTCTCTTCCCCCCCAGTCGCTCTCTCTCTTCCCCGCCCAGTCGCTCTCTCTTCCCCCTCCAGTCGCTCTCTCTCTTCCCCCCCCAGTCGCTCTCTCTGTTCCGCCCCCCAGTCGCTCTCTCACTTCCCCCCAGTCGCTCTCTCTCTTCCACCCAGTCGCTCCCTCTCTTCCCCCCAGTCGCTCTCTCTCTTCCCCCCAGTCGCTCTCTCTCTTCCCCCCCAGTCGCTCTCTCTCTTGCCCATCCCCCAGTCACTCTCTCTCTTCCCCCCCAGTCGCTCTCTCTCTTCCCCCCAATCGCTCTCTCTCTTCCCCCCAGTCGCTCACTCTCTTCCCCCCAGTCGCTCTCTCTCTTCCCCCCAGTCGCTCCTTCTCTTCCCCCCAGTCGCTCTCTCTCTTCCGCCCAGTCGCTCTCTCTCTTCCCCGCAGTCGCTCTCTCTCTTCCCCCCAGTCGCTCTCTCTCTTCCCCCAGTCGCTCTCTCTCTTCCCCCCAGTCGCTCTCTCTCTTCCCCCCAGTCGCTCTCTCATCCCCCCAGTCGCTCTCTCTCTTCCCCCCAGTCGCTCTCTCTCTTACCCCCAGTCGCTCTCTCTCCCGCCCAGTCGCTCTCTCTCTTCCTCCCCAGTCGCTCTCTCTCTTCCCCCCAGTCGCTCTCTCTCTTCCCCCAGTCCCTCTCTCTCTTCCCCCCCAGTCGCTCTCTCTCTTCCCCCCCCCAGTTGCTCTCTCTCTTCCCCCCCAGTCGCTCTCTCTCTTCCCCCCCAGTCGCTCTCTCTCTTCCCCCCCAGTAGCTCTCTCTCTTCCCCCCCCCAGTCACTCTCTCTCTTCCCCCCCGGTCGCACTCTCTCTTCCCCCTCCAGTCGCTCTCTCTCTTCCCCCCCCCGTCGCTCTCTCTCTTCCGCCCCCAGTCGCTCTCTCTCTTCCCCCCCCAGTCGCTCTCTCTCTTCCCCCCCGTCGCTCTCTCTCTTCCCCCCAGTCGCTCTCTCTCTTCCCCCCAGTCGCTCTCTCTCTTCCCCCCACTCGCTCCCTCTCTTCCCCCCAGTCGCTCTCTCTCTTCCCCCCGTCGCTCTCTCTCTTCCCACCATTCGCTCTCTCTCTTCCCCCCAGTCGATCTCTCTCTTCCTTCCAGTCGCTCTCTCTCTTCCCCCCAGTCGCTCTCTCTCTTCCCCCCAGTCGCTCTCTCTCTCCCCCCCAGTTGCTCTCTCTCTTGCCCCCCCAGTCGCTCTCTCTCTTCCCCCCAAGTCGCTCTCTCTCTTCCTCCCCAGTCGCTCTCTCTCTTCCCCGCCCAGTCGCACTCTCTCTTCCCCCCAGTCGCTCTCTCTCTTCCCCCCAGTCGTTCTCTCTCTTCCCCCCCGTCGCTCTCTCTCTTCCCCCCCAGTCGCTCTCTCTCTTCACCCCCAGTCGCTCTCTCTCTTCCCCGCCCAGTCGCTCTCTCTCTTCCCCCTCCAGTCGCTCTCTCTCTTCCCCCCCAGTCGGTCTCTCTCTTCCACCACCCAGTTGCTCTCTCTCTTCCCCCCCAGTTGCTCTCTCTCTTCCCCCCCAGTCGCTCTCTCTCTTCCCCCCCAGTCGCTCTCTCTTTTCCCCCCCAGTAGCTCTCTCACTTCCACCCCCCAGTCACTCTCTCTCTACCCCCCCGGTCGCACTCTCTCTTCCCCCTCCAGTCGCTCTCTCTCTTCCCCCCCAGTCACTCTCTCTCTTCCACCCCCAGTCACTCTCTCTCTTCCCCCCCGTCGCTCTCTCTCTTCCGCCCCCAGTCGCACTCTCTCTTCCGCCCCCAGTCGCACTCTCTCTTCCCCCCCGAGTCGCTCTCTCTCTTCCCCCCCGTCGCTCTCTCTCTTCCCACCAGTCGCTCCCTCTCTTCCCCCCAATCGCTCTCTCTGTTCCCCCCAGTCGCTCTTTCTCTTCACCCCCCAGTCGCTCTCTCTCTTCCCCCCAGTCGCTCTCTCTCAACCCCCCCAGTCGCTCTCTCTCTTCCCACCCCAGTCGCTCGCTCTCTTCCCCTCCCCAGTCGCTCTCTCTCTTCCCCCCAGTCGCTCTCTCTCTTCCCCCCCAGTCACTCTGTCTCTTCCCCCCAGTCGCTCTCTCTCTTCCCCCCAGTCACTGCCTCTCTTCCCCCCAGTCGCTCTCTCTCTTCCCCTCCAGTCGCTCTCCCTCTTCCCCCCCCAGTTGCTCTCTCTCTTCCCCCCCCAGTCGCTCGCTCTCTTCCCCCCCCAGTCGCTGTCTCTCTTCCCCCCCCAGTCGATCTCTCTCTTCCCCCCCAGTCGCTCTCTCTCCCATCCCCCTCCCCCAGTGGCTCTCTCTCTTCCCCCCAGTCGCTCCCTCTCTTCCCACCAGTCGCTCTCTCTCTTCCCCCCAGTCGCTCTCTCTCTTCCCCCAGTCACTCTCTCTCTTCCCCCCAGTCGCTCTCTCTCTTCCCCCCAGTCGCTCTCTCTCTTCCCCCCAGTCGCTCTCTCTCTTCCCCCCCAGTCGCTCTCTCTCTTCCCCCTCCCCCAGTCGCTCTCTCTCTTCCCCCCAGTCGCTCTCTCTCTTCCCCCAATCGCTCTCTCTCTTCCCCCCAGTCGCTCACTCTCTTCCCCGCAGTCGCTCTCTCTCTTCCCCCCAGTCGCTCCCTCTCTTCCCCCCAGTCGCTCTCTCTCTTCCGCCCAGTCGCTCTCTCTCTTCCCCGCAGTCGCTCTCTCTCTTCCCCCCAGTCGCTCTCTCTCTTCCCCCAGTCGCTCTCTCTCTTCCCCCAGTCGCTCTCTCTCTTCCCCCCCAGTCGCTCTCTCTCTTCCCCCCCCCAGTTGCTCTCTCTCTTCCCCCCCAGTCGCTCTCTCTCTTCCCCCCCATTCGCTCTCTCTCTTCCCCCCCAGTAGCTCTCTCTCTTCCCCCCCCCAGTCACTCTCTCTCTTCCCCCCCGGTCGCAATCTCTCTTCCCCCTCCAGTCGCTCTCTCTCTTCCCCACCCCGTCGCTCTCTCTCTTCCGCACCCAGTCGCTCTCTCTCTTCCCCCCCTAGTCGCTCTCTCTCTTCCCCCCAGTCGCTCTCTCTCTTCCCACCAGTCGCTCTCTCTCTTCCCCCCAGTCGCTCTCTCTCTTCCCCCCAGTCGCTCTCTCTCTTCCCCCCAGTCGCTCTCTCTCTTCCCCCCAGCCGCTCTCTCTCTTCCCACCAGTCGCTCTCTCTCTTCCCCCCAGTCGCTCTCTCTCTTCCCCCCAGTCGCTCTCTCTCTTCCCCCCAGTCGCTTTCTCTCTCCCCCCCAGTCGCTCTCTCTCTTCCCCCCCCAGTCGCTCTCTCTCTTCCCCCCAAGTCGCTCTGTCCCTTCATCCCCAGTCGCTCTCTCTCTTCCCCGCCCAGTCGCTCTCTCTCTTCCCCCCCAGTCGCTCTCTCTCTTCCCCCCCCAGCCATTCTCTCTCTTCCGCGCCGTCGCTCTCTCTCTTCCCCCCCAGTCGCTCTCTCTCTTCCCCGCCCAGTCGCTCTCTCTTCCCCCTCCAGTCGCTCTCTCTCTTCCACCCCCAGTCGCTCTCTCTCTTCCTCCCCCGTCGCTCTCTCTCTTCCCCCCCCAGTCGCTCTCTCTCTTCCCCGCCCAGTCGCTCTCTCTTCCCCCTCCAGTCGCTCTCTCTCTTCCCCCCCCAGTCGCTCTCTCTCTTCCGCCCCCCAGTCGCTCTCTCTCTTCCCCCCAGTCGCTCTCTCTCTTCCACCCAGTCGCTCCCTCTCTTCCCCCCAGTCGCTCTCTCTCTTCCCCCCAGTCGCTCTCTCTCTTCCCCCCCAGTCGCTCTCTCTCTTGCCCATCCCCCAGTCACTCTCTCTCTTCCCCCCCAGTCGCTCTCTCTCTTCCCCCCAATCGCTCTCTCTCTTCCCCCCAGTCGCTCACTCTCTTCCCCCCAGTCGCTCTCTCTCTTCCCCCCAGTCGCTCCCTCTCTTCCCCCCAGTCGCTCTCTCTCTTCCACCCAGTCGCTCTCTCTCTTCCCCGCAGTCGCTCTCTCTCTTCCCCCCAGTCGCTCTCTCTCTTCCCCCAGTCGCTCTCTCTCTTCCCCCCAGTCGCTCTCTCTCTTCCCCCCAGTCGCTCTCTCATCCCCCCAGTCGCTCTCTCTCTTACCCCCAGTCGCTCTCTCTCTTACCCCCAGTCGCTCTCTCTCCCGCCCAGTCGCTCTCTCTCTTCCTCCCCAGTCGCTCTCTCTCTTCCCCCCAGTCGCTCTCTCTCTTCCCCCAGTCCCTCTCTCTCTTCCCCCCCAGTCGCTCTCTCTCTTCCCCCCCCCAGTTGCTCTCTCTCTTCCCCCCCAGTCGCTCTCTCTCTTCCCCCCCAGTAGCTCTCTCTCTTCCCCCCCCCAGTCACTCTCTCTCTTCCCCCCCGGTCGCACTCTCTCTTCCCCCTCCAGTCGCTCTCTCTCTTCCCCCCCCCGTCGCTCTCTCTCTTCCGCCCCCAGTCGCTCTCTCTCTTCCCCCCCCAGTCGCTCTCTCTCTTCCCCCCCCGTCGCTCTCTCTCTTCCCCCCAGTCGCTCTCTCTCTTCCCCCCAGTCGCTCTCTCTCTTCCCCCCAGTCTCTCCCTCTCTTCCCCCCAGTCGCTCTCTCTCTTCCCCCCAGTCGCTCTCTCTCTTCCCACCATTCGCTCTCTCTCTTCCCCCCAGTCGATCTCTCTCTTCCTTCCAGTCGCTCTCTCTCTTCCCCCCAGTCGCTCTCTCTCTTCCCCCCAGTCGCTCTCTCTCTCCCCCCCAGTTGCTCTCTCTCTTGCCCCCCCAGTCGCTCTCTCTCTTCCCCCCAAGTCGCTCTCTCTCTTCCTCCCCAGTCGCTCTCTCTCTTCCTCCCCAGTCGCTCTCTCTCTTCCCCGCCCAGTCGCACTCTCTCTTCCCCCCAGTCGCTCTCTCTCTTCCCCCCAGTCGTTCTCTCTCTTCCCCCCCGTCGCTCTCTCTCTTCCCCCCCAGTCGCTCTCTCTCTTCACCCCCAGTCGCTCTCTCTCTTCCCCGCCCAGTCGCTCTTTCTCTTCCCCCTCCAGTCGCTCTCTCTCTTCCCCCCCAGTCGGTCTCTCTCTTCCACCACCCAGTTGCTCTCTCTCTTCCCCCCCCAGTAGCTCTCTCACTTCCACCCCCCAGTCACTCTCTCTCTACCCCCCCGGTCGCACTCTCTCTTCCCCCTCCAGTCGCTCTCTCTCTTCCCCCCCAGTCACTCTCTCACTTCCACCCCCAGTCACTCTCTCTCTTCCCCCCCGTCGCTCTCTCTCTTCCGCCCCCAGTCGCACTCTCTCTTCCGCCCCCAGTCGCACTCTCTCTTCCCCCCCGAGTCGCTCTCTCTCTTCCCCCCCCGTCGCTCTCTCTCTTCCCACCAGTCGCTCCCTCTCTTCCCCCCAATCGCTCTCTCTGTTCCCCCCAGTCGCTCTTTCTCTTCACCCCCCAGTCGCTCTCTCTCTTCCCCCCAGTCGCTCTCTCTCAACCCCCCCAGTCGCTCTCTCTCTTCCCACCCCAGTCGCTCGCTCTCTTCCCCTCCCCAGTCGCTCTCTCTCTTCCCCCCAGTCGCTCTCTCTCTTCCCCCCCAGTCACTCTGTCTCTTCCCCCCAGTCGCTCTCTCTCTTCCCCCCAGTCACTGCCTCTCTTCCCCCCAGTCGCTCTCTCTCTTCCCCTCCAGTCGCTCTCCCTCTTCCCCCCCCAGTTGCTCTCTCTCTTCCCCCCCAGTCGCTCGCTCTCTTCCCCCCCCAGTCGCTGTCTCTCTTCCCCCCCATTCGATCTCTCTCTTCCCCCCCAGTCACTCTCTCTCTTCCCCCCAGTCGCTCACCCTCTTCCCCCCAGTCGCTGTCTCTCTTCCCCCCGTCGCTCTCTCTCTTTGCCCCAGTCGCTCTCTCTCTTCCCCCCAGTCGCTCTCTCTCTTCCCCCCAGTCGCTCTCTCTCTGCCCCCCAGTCGCTCTCTCTCTTCCCCCCAGTCGCTCTCTCTCTTCCACCAAGTCGCTCTCTCTCTTTCCCCCAGTCGCTCTCTCTCTTCACCCCAGTCGCTCTCTCTCTTCCCCCAGTCGCTCTCTCTCTTCCCCCCAGTCGCTCTCTCTCTTCCCCCAAGTCGCTCTCTCTCTTCCCCCCAGTCGCTCTCTCTCTTCCCCCAATCGCTCCCTCTCTTCCCCCCAGTCGCTCTCTCTCTTCCCCCCAGTCGCTCTCTCTCTTCCCCCCAGTCGCTCTCTCTCTTCCCCCCCGTCGCTCTCTCTCTTCCCCCCCCAGGTGCTCTCTCTCTTCCCCCCCCAGTCGCTCTCTCTGTTCCCCCCACAGTCGCCCTGTAAGATTCGCAATTTTCAGCAAAAATCACGCAAGAAAACTGGATAAAATTAAGACTGTTTATTGACCAAAGTAAGCTTGCACAGAAAAACCTTTGATAAAAGGGCATACAAAATGGCCGCCAGGCCCCGTGATCAGTTTATGAACCATTTTATTTCTGTTACTGCAAGCCAGACAGGCTTGTGGATTGAAGACAGTGAGCCCACGAAAGCCAATCTCTGGGAACCGAAACTCAGAGCAACAGCATACATATTCAATGGATTATAAGTACAGGATGGGGCCCATCAAGATATGGGCGGACAATGTAAAAACACTTATACCCATTTATCGTACAAAGGAAAAACCGTTTAGCAGCCATCAAGGAAAATGTCCGGACCGATCAATATGCGAACCGAGCCACGGTGACAATGCAAAAGACATTGAAAGACATTATCGGCCAGGAAGGCCGGTTTAAGTTATCACCGGCTCCGTTACAAGACAAAGCGCCCCTGCAGAGATTTCTGCCCGCCAAAATTAATACAAAGACAGGACTATGATTTGGCGGGAGATAAGACTGTCCCAAAAGAGTATAACTATGGATTGAAAGTCCATCTAAAAAAACTTCGGACTCCGGGTTACTTGAACAACTTCTTCTTCACTGCCACGGCTTTCTTGTTGGGCGACTTCAGGCTTCCATTTTCTTCAAGAACTTTCTTCTACGAGGAACGAACGAAGGGCGGACGGTGCCCGGATCGGCGCCTCTTCCACTTCGGCAGATCGATGAAAACGTTTTCGTCTTTTTAAAGACGGACGGTTTCGGTAAAAGGACAACGTGGTCGGTGTTCAGCCAAACAAGGCTCGGCCACGACGAGAAGACGACGAGGGTGGCCCGGGTACTGGGGTCGGGAGATCATCGACGACCCAGGCCGACGGAGAAGAAACCCTCTGGAGAACCGGCGATCGATGCCACAAGATTCTCCCAAGTGCATAGCCTGCATCTGGGTCTGCTCCATGAACCCAAATTGACTTGGTGGATCTCAACCTTAACGAGCGCTCATCGAGGCTGGGTCTACCCCACCGCCTCGAGGGAGGAGAGAATATCGACTGCGCCAGAAGTTTCCAAATCCACGTGACGACGGAAAGCGGTGCCAAAAAGGCTGCGAACCCCCCTTTCTCGCGATTTCGAGAGTGGTGAGCATGATCCCAAGTTCCCCAGGTCGAAACTTAGTTTAGGTATAGGGGAGGGAGTTAAGGGAAATCGTAATGTGTTTCCCCTTTTTCGATGTGCCGTGTGTTCCCCATTTCCATAGAGTCAAGTTCATAAATTTGTGCATGATTGTAGTAACTTTAATCTGTGCCTATGATATGTATTTTGTAATGCTTCAAACTGTTTAAAAATAAAAGCATCCATTTCGTGCTATTCAACCTGGTCTATTGAGTTCTTTCTCTGCACTACTGTTCTCTGCACCTAAGTCCAAGGTCTAGAACCGTAGGGGGGAGTGGGTCGAACCACTCAAGGGTAATTATTGCACGAAGCCTGGCAGGAGACCAGAAAGAGCAAGAGAAACCCCCTACAGAAATGGCGACCGCGGCAGGACCTTGGCAGCAGGAAAGTAGTGTGTTAGATCAAGATCTGAATAGACGAAATGTGATGGATGAAAGAATAGCAGATTATGTTTTCGGAAAAGTCAACCTCACAAAACAATGGATATCTGATCTACTAAGGGATAGGCGCCCGCTAGACGCAGCCATCAAGTGGACAGCGGGTAGAGAGCATAAGAAATCTGTAGAAAAGGCGGTCTGGCTGATGTGCTACAAGAAGCAAGTCCAGCTTTTGGACCAGGTAGTTGCAGCACAGACAGTCCAGATCAACGGCTTGCTTAAAGGCGTGGAGGAAAAGGTTGCGGGAGGTCAAAAACTGATTGAATCGCTTGACGCGCTGAACCAGGAACGCCGCTCTGTAATTCGCTGCCACGAAACCCGGGTAGAATATTTAAAATGTCAGGTCGTGGAGGCCAAGGCCAGTGAAGGTAGAATGAGAGAGAGGTGTTCCCGTCTAGCCAAACAAGTAGATGCCCAAGAGGAAAAGCTCCTGGGAGCCAGGGCAGCATATAAAATGGCCATGGAGGATAGATCTGAGAACACCGACCACAGCACTTGCCGCCGGGAGCTAGAGGACCTGAGAAAGGCCCTAGCGAAGGCAAACGGGTTGGTGTGTCTCATAAATCCACCAGCGAGTCAGCTGTTGCTAGCCAAGGAATCCAAAAGACCGATTCCACAAGAGGCAGTTGGGGTACCAACCCCCGAACCTTCTGCGCCTCCTGCCTATGAGGAGTCTTGGACTCCGGGACAGGAGACGGAGACGGTAGAGGAAAAGAGCCCTGAGGTAGAGCAACCCCAGACAGTAGAGTCGGGGTCGGCGCCAATGTGTCCAACGAGACACCGGAGGATCGGTCCAAATGAAGAAAATGGCGATGACGGACCCCTTGAGAGTCAGATCATAATGCCTCATAGCGCATGACAGCTAAGAGAGATGATAAGTCACATCCCAAAACTCTCCGAGTCAGGAGATCCCTCCGTGCATTTCAGGGACGTGGAGCAGACCGCAGCAGTCAATGACTGCGACGGGGTTGAACAGTCTAAAATGCTGCTGTTCTCCCTGGACAGTTCGCTCCTCCAGTGTCTCCCTGACGAGAGCAAGAGAGGGCACAGGGACTATGAGTTGCTACGGGATGAGATTCTGGAGATCATGGGAGAGGGGGACGGAACTCCGTTCCTCCGTTTAGAAAAGACAGTGCAGCTAGAGGGAGAACCCCCACGGGTTTTCGCCGACAGGTTGTGGCCAGTGTATCGGCGCAGCTGCCCGGGCGGGCCGGCCCGGGCCGGGCTGGATGGCGAACAAAGGGCTCACTGGCTTCGGTGCCTGGTAGCAGGTTGCCTGCCAGTAGTGAAGGAACAGGCCAAAGCATGGTTTGACCCCACTAACGCCCGCTCCACGGAGGAAGTAGTACTAGATCAGCTCACGATCAGTTATAGAAACAACAAGGGCAAGAAAACGCCTGTTGTGAAAGGAAAGGTGCATGAGGTGAGACCCGCAGCCTCTGCTAAAAAGGAATGGCGTCAGGAGGGAAATCGCCATCCCCAAGCAAATAGCAGTTGTTACGGGTGTGGGAAGGAGGGTCATTGGCGCAAGGACTGTAGGAATCCTTGGAAGGATAAGAGGGAGAGAGAGTTCGCCGCAGCCCAAGATCGAGCCCAAGCCCGAGTCGCCAATGGCCCGAGAGTTTCCCCAACACCAGCACAACCACAAGTGCAGGCCGCTGCCCCAACACCAGTCCAGAACCCAACCGTAGCTTTTGCCCCGAATGAAGGGGGTGGTGCGGTTGTGGACCCCGCTGCGATCGAGTCAGTCTTGGAGACTATGCGGTCTCTGATGACCTGGCAGGGGAAGGTAGCGGTTGCTAACAGCCCTATCGCCCCCGAGACCCCAGCCGAAACACCTAAATGACTGACGCCCGCGCAGCCCATCTACTTGTGTCCGCTCCGCTATGACGCTTGGAGAAGACCTGTGGTGGAGATGGAGGTGGAGAAACAAAGGGGTAGTTACCTGTTGGATACGGGAGCTTCGTGTACCTTGATCCACACGGACAAACCTTTTGCCTCACCTCTGTCCGCCCAGGCTCCATATTTAGTAGCGGGTTTCACGGGTAGAGCACAGGCTGGCGCGCACTCCCTCCCGCTCTCCATTCAGTTGGGAGCGCTCCACACCACATGGACGTGCATCCTATTGAAGTGGAAAGAGGGGGGGGGGAAAGGCATCCTCGGGGCTGATTTCTTGGTGGAACACGGGATCCTCGTGGACCTGAGAAATCACTGTCTCTGGGGAGCCGAGGGCGGTTTAGGTAAGGTAGTCGTAATCCCGGGGAAGGAAGAAAAGGGGGCCCTGTGCACTATGAAGCCATCAGGAGGTTACGATCTCGAGCTCATGATAACAAACGTCCCAACGGACTTGCAGGCGCGTGTGTCAGAAAATCTGACCGCGTTCGCCACCCACAAGCACGACTGCGGGAGAGTCACTGGGTTCGAAGTCAGCGTAGACGGGGACCCCATGATCCGACCCCAAAAGCAGTATAATTTCCCCAAGGAGGCAGAACCCGACATGGAGACAGCAATATCTTCATTGGTACAGCAGGGCGTATTGAGGACGATAGCCACCCACGTGAACTCCCCATTATGGCCGGTAAAGAAACCGGACAATTCGTGGAGAGCCACGGTGGACTATAGAGTCCTCAATAGTAATATCCCAGCCTGCGCGCCCACGGTAGCAGCAGTTGCAGACTTAATAGGGAGTATTCCAGCATCGGCGACCACATTCACGGTGCTGGACATCTCGAACGGTTTTTGGTCCATTCCGCTGCGGCGGGAGGACCAGTACAAGTTTGCCTTTACTTTCAAAGGGCAACAGTACACCTGGAACTGCTTACCACAGGGTTTTCACAACAGCCCCAGCATTTTCCATCAGTGTATGGCGGGGAGTTTGAAAGAGTTCAGCCAGCCCAACCAGATAGTGCAGTATGTGGACGACTTACTCCTGTTCACAGATACAAGGGAGCAGCACGGCCCACTGTTAGCCGAATTGTTGGAACTGTTAGAAAGGAAGGGTTTCAAAGTAAACCCAAAGAAAGCGCAGATCGGCCAGCAGGAAGTTAAATTCCTGGGTCTGGCCATCCGCGCTGGGGAAAGAGCCATAGATAAGGCCAGACGGGAATCTATACAAGATCTGCCGATTCCCAACACAGTAACGGGTGTAAGGTCCTTTTTGGGATTGACCGGGTACTGCAGAGATTTCATCGAGGACTATGCTGCCACAGCGGCCCCGCTACTTCGACTCTTACACAAGGGAGTCGAGTGGTCTTGGGACGAGGGGTGCCAGGCAGCATTCGAGAAGTTGAAAAGAGATCTGCAGACCGCGCCAGCCCTAGGGGCCATAGATGGGGGAGAGGAGTTCTTTCTGGAGGTAGCCGCTAGTGGGGACAGCCTGAGCGCAGTACTGCTCCAAGAGCGGCACGGCAAGCTAAGACCAGTAGTTTATTCCTCCAGGGTGCTCACGGATGTGGAGAGGAGTTTCTCCAATTGCGAACGGCATCTCCTGGCCACGCATTGGGCTGTGAACAGATCAGTGATCTTCACAGGGACCTCTCCCATTACGCTCCTCACCCATCACACCCCCACGAAGATGCTTCTGGACGGGAGGATTAAGGATGGGACCGTAAGCAGCGCTCGGATTGCACGCTGGACCCTCCTCCTTTCCCAGATGGATCTCAAAGTTAAAGGCCTCTGCGCGCCAAGGCTCGCAGCCAATATGGCATATCCCGGGACAGCCCATCAATGTTCCGTAGAAGGGGTATGGGAAGTTAACATAGGTTTACGGGCCGGGATACATCCCACGGGCCGCGAGATCTACGTAGACGGTTCTAGCACTGTAGCTGACGGCAAGCGACTCACAGGGTGTGGAGTTTATGACCCTGCGGCAAACATTGCCCTGGCAATTAAGCTCCCCAGCACTATGAGCGCGCAGCAGGCTGAACTGTCCGCGGTGGCGTACGTGGTTACCCACCCCGAGATTTTCCCAACCCCATACACGATTTGCTCAGACAGCATGTTCACGTGCAATTCGTGTACGGAGTACCTCGCCATCTGGTCCCGACGCGGGTACACCTCCGCGGACGGGCGGCCTTTAACAGTTAAGCCCTTGCTGGAGAAGATCCTAGCAGCTGTGGGGGAGAAAGGAGAGGTGTTCATCCATAAGGTGAAGGCTCACTCCATTACAGAACCCCGCAGTCAGGGCAACCAGCAGGCGGATGCGCTAGCCAGGGAGGGTGCCCGCAGCGGCATTCTCTGGGACCCATACGAACCCGGACCCGTGGCGGCGATCCAAGGCAGGGAGGGAATTCCCGGGAACACAGGGGTGACACCGCCCCCAGACCTAAAGACCGTCCAAACCCTGGATCCCGCCCTAAAAGCAGTCCTAAAAGCCATCACAGAGGGCAAACAGGTAGAAGGTCCGTACAGTACGGCAGCCCTCACAGTCAAGGAAGGTATGCTGTTCCGAAAGGAGCAGTGGGTTGTGCCGCAGCAGCACCGAAGGGAATTCCTGCAATTGGCCCACGAGGGTCCAGGAGCGGGACACCCCGGACCTGAGGTCACCTGGCAACGGGTGGAACAGGCGGGATGGTGGCCGGGACTTCGGGACGATGTCCGCGAGTTCTGCGCAAGCTGTCTTGTGTGTGCTGCTAACAACCCAGACCCCCACAAAAGGAAGGTGCCCATGGGGCACATCAGGAGGGTAGAGGGACCATGGCAGTCGATTCAGGTCGACTACATAGGGCCCCTGCCCGCCGCCCAGGGAGGCTATAAGTACTGCCTTGTCCTGGTAGATGTGTTCACCAAATGGGTAGAAGCCTTCCCGTGCAGAACAGCTACGGCACTGGGTACTGCTAAGATCTTGATTCGGGAAGTGTTCTCACGGTGGGGACTCCCCCGTTTTGTAGAGTCCGACCAAGGGAGTCAGTTCACCGGTCAAGTAATGCAGAACGCCCTCAGGCTCGTGGGCATTGAGGGAAAGTGGCACGTAGCATACAATCCCCAGTCATCCGGGATTGTTGAGCGTATGAATCGGACCCTCAAGGAAAAGCTGAGGAAAGAGACAATGGGCTCGCCCCAGAAATGGGCGGAGGTCCTGCCTTTAGTCCTCATGGGGATCCGAGCCAGCCAGTCCAAAAGCACGGGGTATTCCCCGCACGAGTTAATGACTGGAAGGATCATGCGAACACCCACCCATGTGCTAGCCCCGGTGCTCACTGAGGGCCAGCTCCGAGAGGTGAAACGGGACAAATTCGCCCAAACCCTCTTGGAGCGCCTGAGACAGATTTATGGGCAGGCGGCTGGGAACATGGGAAGACAGCACCAGGGAAATAAACTGTTGTTGGAACCTCGGAAACAACAAGAGTGGGTAGTCGGGGACCAGGTCATGGTCCGAAACTACGCCAGGGTAGGGAGTTTTGAACCACTGTACATGGGGCCATACAGCATTGTAGACAAAGCCAGCCCCATGGTTTATGCAGTGAAGACGCCCCGACGTACCAAATGGTTTCACATCAACCAGTGTAAACTGTTTAAACCGGGTACACCAGGGCCACCAAAGGGGACCAGGTCTGAGAACAAAGATCCTCAGCCTGTAACAGAGTCACAGACCACACAGGCTGGAGCAGTAGCCTGCGTGAAGGGAGAGGCCATCCCATTGGAGTGGGAGGTCTCATCTTTTGAATGGGATTTAGGCAGGGGAGAGCCCGAACAGCTCAACCTCGCTTTAGACCCAATCACGGAGGAGGAAGAGTCAGAGGACGGCAGTCCCGCCCTCGACTCAAGCTTGGGGGAGGTAGGGAGTGGGGGTGAAGACTCGTTACCTGTAGGGACAGGTGAGGTGGAGTCGGAAGCCACAGATCCCGACCCCGGGGGGGCGGAGCCTGAGGAAGGGGAGCTGGAGCCGGCAGCTGTGGAGGAACCACAGGCTGTGACGGTAACAGTCACGACCCCAGGTCCATCGGCACCGGGAGCCCAACCCAAAGCAGCCCCTCGTAGGTCAGCTCGAGCGCCCCAGCCCAGAAAATTTTGGCCAGATTCTCCCCATCCTCCCCAACCACGGTTTAAAGCAGCCCCAGGAAGACATGATCCCCGTTCAGCAGCGACAGGCTGCGGGGGATCAAGGCCAAAGATCAATGCAGCCCCACCGCAGGGTGTGGCACACGACAGACCTCACAGGGATTCGGAAAGCCGCCCCACGGAGGGCGGCGCTGTACATAAGTTAAGATAGGTAATTATGGTCATAGTTTAAGGAATGTAAAGTATATGGTGTTAAGAGTACAATTTTGAAGTCTGCCCGGTATGTGTGTTTGTTAGGGAGCGGGGTCCAGGAACCCGCGCGTCCAATTAATTTAGGCCAGCACCTATCGGGAGCCCGGCTACATCATTTTGTTGGTTACAGAAACCTGGGATACGATGGAAAGGATTGTCGTCGCGTTCATGGCGATCGGGTGCGGGTGGGCCTACCGAGGCCGCACCAAGGACGTCATCATTTTCGGGTGCTCCGGGGACACGGCCCCCATCGCAACGGATGGGACGGGGGAGCGAGAGGTAGAGGAAACCGCCACCTACTTCCACCAAGGGAGATGGCCAGGTTGGCTGGGAACGAATTCTACGGAATATTCCAGCAATTTCGGTTTTGCCTACCAAGAGACTTCATTAACGTGCCCTCGAGTGAGGATCCTAGCGCCCAGAGTCAGCGTCACCGTGGGAAAGAGGATTTGTCTGGTGTGCAATGGGAACGTACCACCAAGGCGATGGTGGTGGCTACGAAAGCTGGGAAAGGACATGAGAAACTCTACGGTCGAGTGGGAGCGACTGGGTGATAATACCCATCGGACTATTACGGGAACTCACGGACAATTACGTGTGTGTTGGGACAAATGGTGGGAACCGGATGAGGGAATATATGTCTGTATGTGGGGTTCGAGACGCGTCTGCCCCAAGGGCGTGTCCATCTTCTTCCAGAGGCAGTGGCAGGATGAAGGGAAGGGGATGAGATGGGATGTTAGCACTCGAGCGTGCGGAGCCCCATACTCCCCTATTCCGGTGAACGCCACTGAACTCATCACCCGCCCACGCAAGCCCCTGCCCACGCTTCCGGTAGCACTAGCCCAGAAAGGAGGGTGCCCAACCACCACCAGGGGACCCGGGAACGGTTTAGTATTGGTACCCACCGGTCAGGTGCTGTACCAAGGGGTACACTACGCGGTGGCCTCAGTGATTTTAAATCTCACTGAGGTAAGATTGCCGGAGTGGTGTCCCAAAGAAACGGAACAATTATACCAGGTCCTGTTAACCAGTATGTTTAGACAATTTTACGAATTTGATTTTGCCGACATCGACAGAGACAAATTATACACCACACCGCCAGAAGTTTTGGATCGAGTCGGGAGGCAAAGAAGGGGTACTGTAAATGACATATTCACTGCTTTTAATACCGGGACATCTGTTGTCAACGCTCTAGATAACGTGGAACTGCAGACACAGATCAACGGTTTAAAAGCCCAGTTAAGGAGCATATTGACAGACGAAAACAAGGTCGTGGGTTCTGAGTTGCATGAGGACCAGGCCATGACACTACACTTTAAGGACATAATTGCTGAGCTGGAGAAACACGCGAGAACGGTAAATGCACTCATTAAGGAGGATCGGAATGCGTCCGATCAAGCTGCGCAAAACGAGGCCTGTGTGCTGTACGGGGCGTGGTTATTGGGCGAGGGCCGCAGTAATCTTGAGGATTTAAAACAGGGTTTGGTCCCGTCCTGGATCAGCAACAAGCACTTGCAAGCGCTCCACCCTTTTGAGAATGCATTAAGCCCGTGCCAGCTCAGACTAGCCGCAGAAGCATACCCAGTTCCAGTGGACTGCGGACATTCGAATCACACTATTATGGGAATAGTAGTAAGAATGCCGGTGTTGGGTCCCGCAGCAAAGCCCGCCCCGGTATACAGAGTAGAGAACATTGGAGTCATTCAGGGGGGCGCACACATTCGTTACGCAGTGGTCCCGCCTTACGTCATCAGATGGGAGCGTACGATGACAGGCACCGACCTCTCGGGATGTCGGAGCCGGGGAGCACACATCATCCTGTGTCCCCAGCACTTGAATGCCTTTTTGAAACCACAGTGCGGGTTCAGAACCGCTAGCGCGAAGCCGGTGAATTGCACCATGGAGGCAATGGCAGAGGACCATGTGCCCCCACAGGTAGCATATATCGGGGGTGGGACATACTGCGTCACCACTGCAGCGCCTCAGTACCGATATGGACAACACGAGTGGTGTTTGGTCGGTGATAGCAGTTTCTGTTTCAAACCCAGGGCCGAGGTTCAAGTGGCACAACAACGAATTGTTCCCATTCCTGCGCCCTCCACTGTACACATCACTATCAAAGAGAATTTCACAGACTTACAACGATTTGTCGCGCATTTTGGTTATGTCATTCCCCCTCTTCCCGAACACCTCACCAAGGTTTTAAAAGCCGTTATAGTTTCGCAGAAACATTTCTATACACTGGAGCAGAAGACTTTAGAGATAGGAAAAGACATATTGGATATAACCATCCCACCATGGTGGGACTTGTTCACCAACATAGAGGTCCCCGCCTGGATTAGAATAGCATCCCATATCCTAGTAGTATGTCAGGTTTTGATTGTGATATTTTTGCTCTTCGTGCATTGCAAAAGAGGCAAACGCCTCCAGAGGCACGAGAACACAGGAGAATGGAGAGAACGCTATGTGCAGATGGGGGAAGCAGATACCCCACTCTAAGCTGCTAGTATAAGATTAAGCGTCCCTCCATTTAAAAAAAAAAATTTTTTTTTTTTTTGTTGATTGTTTTGGGTTATAAGGAAATAAGTATTGTCATGTTATTAGTTGTTCTTAAGTTTTTTTGGATTAATAAAAGATGCATGCAGATGGCGCAAAAGGGTATCAACCCCTGCCCATCTGACAGGTGAAGGTGTTATAGTTTAAGATTTGCTGTCTATGATTCCAAATGTGCATGAGGTAATTTTCATTTTTCTCCGGAAATGGGAACTGCATGTGTCGTGAGGGGCATAGATAGTTAAGTGCCAGGAATGTTTGGATGTGGGGAATCAGGGAAAATTTGCTCATCAAGGATTATTGATACTTTAAGCAAGCTATCAGTATCACAGGGGGGCCTGTAAGATTCGCAATTTTCAGCAAAAATCACGCAAGAAAACTGGATAAAATTAAGACTGTTTATTGACCAAAGTAAGCTTGCACAGAAAAACCTTTGATAAAAGGGCATACAAAATGGCCGCCAGGCCCCGTGATCAGTTTATGAACCATTTTATTTCTGTTACTGCAAGCCAGACAGGCTTGTGGATTGAAGACAGTGAGCCCACGAAAGCCAATCTCTGGGAACCGAAACTCAGAGCAACAGCATACATATTCAATGGATTATAAGTACAGGATGGGGCCCATCAAGATATGGGCGGACAATGTAAAAACACTTATACCCATTTATCGTACAAAGGAAAAACCGTTTAGCAGCCATCAAGGAAAATGTCCGGACCGATCAATATGCGAACCGAGCCACGGTGACAATGCAAAAGACATTGAAAGACATTATCGGCCAGGAAGGCCAGTTTAAGTTATCACCGGCTCCGTTACAAGACAAAGCGCCCCTGCAGAGATTTCTGCCCGCCAAAATTAATACAAAGACAGGACTATGATTTGGCGGGAGATAAGACTGTCCCAAAAGAGTATAACTATGGATTGAAAGTCCATCTAAAAAAACTTCGGACTCCGGGTTACTTGAACAACTTCTTCTTCACTGCCACGGCTTTCTTGTTGGGCGACTTCAGGCTTCCATTTTCTTCAAGAACTTTCTTCTACGAGGAACGAACGAAGGGCGGACGGTGCCCGGATCGGCGCCTCTTCCACTTCGGCAGATCGATGAAAACGTTTTCGTCTTTTTAAAGACGGACGGTTTCGGTAAAAGGACAACGTGGTCGGTGTTCAGCCAAACAAGGCTCGGCCACGACGAGAAGACGACGAGGGTGGCCCGGGTACTGGGGTCGGGAGATCATCGACGACCCAGGCCGACGGAGAAGAAACCCTCTGGAGAACCGGCGATCGATGCCACAAGATTCTCCCAAGTGCATAGCCTGCATCTGGGTCTGCTCCATGAACCCAAATTGACTTGGTGGATCTCAACCTTAACGAGCGCTCATCGAGGCTGGGTCTACCCCACCGCCTCGAGGGAGGAGAGAATATCGACTGCGCCAGAAGTTTCCAAATCCACGTGACGACGGAAAGCGGTGCCAAAAAGGCTGCGAACCCCCCTTTCTCGCGATTTCGAGAGTGGTGAGCATGATCCCAAGTTCCCCAGGTCGAAACTTAGTTTAGGTATAGGGGAGGGAGTTAAGGGAAATCGTAATGTGTTTCCCCTTTTTCGATGTGCCGTGTGTTCCCCATTTCCATAGAGTCAAGTTCATAAATTTGTGCATGATTGTAGTAACTTTAATCTGTGCCTATGATATGTATTTTGTAATGCTTCAAACTGTTTAAAAATAAAAGCATCCATTTCGTGCTATTCAACCTGGTCTATTGAGTTCTTTCTCTGCACTACTGTTCTCTGCACCTAAGTCCAAGGTCTAGAACCGTAGGGGGGAGTGGGTCGAACCACTCAAGGGTAATTATTGCACGAAGCCTGGCAGGAGACCAGAAAGAGCAAGAGAAACCCCCTACAGCTCTCTCTCTTCCCCCCAGTCGCTCTCTCTCTTCCCCCCAGTCGCTCTCACTCTTCCCCCCAGTCGCTCCCTCTCTTCCCCCCATTCGCTCTCTCTCTTCCCCCACCAGTCGCTCTCTCTCTTCCCCCCCCAGTCGCTCTCTCACTTCCCCCCCAGTCACTCTCTCTCTTCCCCCCCAATCGCTCTCTCTCTTCCCCCCCGAGTCGCTCTCTCTCTTCCGCCCCCAGTCTCTCTCTCTCATCCCTCCCCAGTCGCTCTCTCTCTTCCCCCCCAGTTGCTCTCTCTCTTCCCCCCCATTCGCTCTCTCTCTTGCTCCCCCCGCAGTCGCTCTCTCTCTTCCCCCCCAGTCACTCTCTCTCTTCCCCCCCCAGTCGCACTCTCTCGTCCCCCTCCAGTCGCTTTCTCTCTTCCCCCCGCCAGGCCCTCTCTCCCTTCCCCCCCCAGTCGCTCTCTCTCTTCCCCCCCAGTCCCTCTCTCTCATCCACCCCCCAGTTGCTCTCTCTCTTCCCCCCCCCAGTCGCTCTCTCTGTTCCGACCCCCAGTCGCTCTCTCTCTTCCCCCCAGTCGCTCTCCCTCTTCCCCCCAGTCGCTCTCTCTCTTCCCCCCAGTCGCTCTCTCTCTTCCCCCCAGTCATTTTCTGTCTTCCCCCCAGTCGCTCTCTCTCTTCCCCCCCAGTCGCTCTGTCTCTTCCCCCACCCCCAGTCGCTCTAACTCTTCCCCCAAGTCGCTGTCTCTCTTCCCCCCAGTCGCTCTCTCTCTTCCCCCCAGTCGCTCACTCTCTTCCCCCCAGTCGCTCTCTCTCTTCCTCCCAGTCGCTCCCTCTCTTCCTCCCAGTCACTCTCTCTCTTCCCCCCAGTCGCTCACCCTCTTCCCCCCAGTCGCTGTCTCTCTTCCCCCCGTCGCTCTCTCTCTTTGCCCCAGTCGCTCTCTCTCTTCCCCCCAGTCGCTCTCTCTCTTCCCCCCAGTCGCTCTCTCTCTGCCCCCGAGTCGCTCTCTCTCTTCCCCCCAGTCGCCCTCTCTCTTCCACCAATTCGCTCTCTCTCTTTCCCCCAGTCGCTCTCTCTCTTCACCCCAGTCGCTCTCTCTCTTCCCCCAGTCGCTCTCTCTCTTCCCCCCAGTCGCTCTCTCTCTTCCCCCCAGTCGCTCTCTCTCTTCCCCCCAGTCGCTCTCTCTCTTCCCCCAATCGCTCCCTCTCTTCCCCCCAGTCGCTCTCTCTCTTCCCCCCAGTCGCTCTCTATCTTCCCCCCAGTCGCTCTCTCTCTTCCCCCCAGTCGCTCTCTCTCTTCCCCCCAGTCGCTCTCTCTCTTCCCCCCAGTCGCTCTCTCTCTTCCCCCCCGTCGCTCTCTCTCTTCCCCCCCCAGGTGCTCTCTCTCTTCCCCCCCCAGTCGCTCTCTCACTTCCCCCCCCAGTCGCTCTCTCACTTCCCCCCCAGTCACTCTCTCTCTTCCCCCCCTATCGCTCTCTCTCTTCCCCCCCGAGTCGCTCTCTCTCTTCCGCCCCCAGTCGCTCTCTCTCATCCCTCCCCAGTCGCTCTCTCTCTTCCCCCCCCGTCGCTCTCTCACTTCCCCCCCAGTCACTCTCTCTCTTCCCCCCCTATCGCTCTCTCTCTTCCCCCCCGAGTCGCTCTCTCTCTTCTGCCCCCAGTCGCTCTCTCTCATCCCTCCCCAGTCGCTCTCTCTCTTCCCCCCCCAGTTGCTCTCTCTCTTCCCCCCCATTCGCTCTCTCTCTTGCTCCCCCCCCAGTCGCTCTCTCTCTTCCCCCCCAGTCACTCTCTCTCTTCCCCCCCCAGTCGCACTCTCTCGTCCCCCTCCAGTCGCTTTCTCTCTTCCCCCCGCCAGGCGCTCTCTCCCTTCCCCCCCCAGTCGCTCTCTCTCTTCCCCCCCAGTCCCTCGCTCTCATCCACCCCCCAGTTGCTCTCTCTCTTCCCCCCCAATCGCTCTCTCTGTTCCGACCCCCAGTCGCTCTCTCTCTTCCCCCCAGTCGCTCTCTCTCTTCCCCCCAGTCGCTCTCACTCTTCCCCCCAGTCGCTCTCTCTCTTCCCCCCAGTCATTCTCTGTCTTCCCCCCAGTCGCTCTCTCTCTTCCCCCCCAGTCGCTCTGTCTCTTCCCCCACCCCCAGTTGCTCTAACTCTTCCCCCAAGTCGCTGTCTCTCTTCCCCCCAGTCGCTCTCTCTCTTCCCCGCAGTCGCTCACTCTCTTCCCCCCAGTCGCTCTCTCTCTTCCTCCCAGTCGCTCCCTCTCTTCCTCCCAGTCGCTCTCTCTCTTCCTCCCAGTCGCTCTCTCACTTCCCCCCAGTCGCTCTCTCTCTTCCCCCAGTCGCTCTCTCTCTTCACCCCAGTCGCTCTCTCTCTTCCCCCCAGTCGCTCTCTCTCTTCCCACCAGTCGCTCTCTCTCTTCCCCCCAGTCGCTCTCTCGCTTCCCCCCAGTCGCTCTCTCTCTTCCCCCCAGTCGCTCTCTCTCTTCCCCCCAGTCGTTCTCTCTCTCCCCCCAGTTGCTCTGTCTCTTCCCCCCCCAGTCGCTCTCTCTCTTCCCCCCAAGTCGCTCTCTCTCTTCATCCCCAGTCGCTCTCTCTCTTCCCCGCCCAGTCGCTCTCTCTCTTCCCCCCCAGTCGCTCTCTCTCTTCCCCCCCCAGTCGTTCTCTCTCTTCCCCCCCGTCGCTCTCTCTCTTCCCCCCCAGTCGCTCTCTCTCTTCCCCGCCCAATCGCTCTCTCTCTTCCCCCTCGAGTCGCTCTCTCTCTTCCACCCCAGTCGCTCTCTCTCTTCCCCCCCCAGTCGCTCTCTCTCTTCCCCCCAGTCGCTCTCTCTCTTCCACCCCCCAGTCGCTCTCTCTCTTCACCCCCCCCAGTCGCTCTCTCTGTTCCGCCCCCCAGTCGCTCTCTCTCTTCCCCCCAGTCGCTCTCTCTCTTCCCCCCAGTCGCTCCCTCTCTTACCCCCAGTCACTCCCTCTCTTCCCCCCAGTCGCTCTCTCTCTTCCCCCCAGTCGCTCTCTCTCTTCCCCCCCAGTCGCTCTCTCTCTTCCCCCCAGTCGCTCTCTCTCTTCCCCCAATCGCTCTCTCTCTTCCCCCCAGTCGCTCACTCTCTTCCCCCCAGTCGCTCTCTCTCTTCCCCCCAGTCGCTCACTCTCTTCCCCCAGTCGCTCTCTTTCTTCCGCCCAGTCGCTCTCTCTCTTCCCCGCAGTCGCTCTCTCTCTTCCCCCCAGTCGCTCTCTCTCTTCCCCCAGTCGCTCTCTCTCTTCCCCCCAGTCGCTCTCTCTCTTCCCCCCAGTCGCTCTCTCTTCCCCCCAGTCGCTCTCTCTCTTCCCCCCAGTCGCTCTCTCTCTTACCCCCAGTCGCTCTCTCTCTTCCCCCCCAGTCGCTCTCTCTCTTCCCCCTCAGTCGCTCTCTCTCTTCCCCCCAGTCGCTCTCACTCTTCCCCAGTCGCTCTCTCTCTTCCCCCCCAGTCGCTCTCTCTCTTCCCCCCCCAGTTGCTCTCTCTCTTCCCCCCCAGTCGCTCTCTCTCTTCCCCCCCAGTCGCTCTCTCTCTTCCCCCCCAGTAGCTCTCTCTCTTCCCCCCCCCAGTCGCTCTCTCTCTTCCCCCAATCGCTCTCTCTCTTCCCCCCAGTCGCTCCTCCCTCACTCTCTCCCCCCCAGTCGCTCTCTCTCTTCCCCCAGTCGCTCACTCTCTTCCCCCCAGTCGCTCTCTTTCTTCCGCCCAGTCGCTCTCTCTCTTCCCCGCAGTCGCTCTCTCTCTTCCCCCCAGTCGCTCTCTCTCTTCCCCCAGTCGCTCTCTCTCTTCCCCCAGTCGCTCTCTCTCTTCCCCCCAGTCGCTCTCTCTTCCCCCCAGTCGCTCTCTCTCTTCCCCCCAGTCGCTCTCTCTCTTACCCCAGTCGCTCTCTCTCTTCCCCCCCAGTCGCTCTCTCTCTTCCCCCTCAGTCGCTCTCTCTCTTCCCCCCAGTCGCTCTCACTCTTCCCCAGTCGCTCTCTCTCTTCCCCCCCAGTCGCTCTCTCTCTTCCCCCCCCAGTTGCTCTCTCTCTTCCCCCCCAGTCGCTCTCTCTCTTCCCCCCCAGTCGCTCTCTCTCTTCCCCCCCAGTAGCTCTCTCTCTTCCCCCCCCAGTCACTCTCTCTCTTCCCCCCCGGTCGCACTCTCTCTTCCCCCTCCAGTCGCTCTCTCTCTTCCCCCCCCGTCGCTCTCTCTCTTCCGCCCCCAGTCGCTCTCTCTCTTCCCCCCCCAGTCGCTCTCTCTCTTCCCCCCCAGTCGCTCTCTCTATTCCCCCCAGTCGCTCACTCTCTTCCCCCCAGTCGCTCTCTCTCTTCCCCCCAGTCGCTCTCTCTCTTCCCACCAGTCGCTCTCTCTCTTCCCCCCAGTCGATCTCTCTCTTCCCTCCAGTCGCTCTCTCTCTTCCCCCCAGTCGCTCTCTCTCTCCCCCCCAGTCGCTCTCTCTCTCCCCCCCAATTGCTCTCTCTCTTGCCCCCCCAGTCGCTCTCTCTCTTCCCCCCAAGCCGCTCTCTCTCTTCATCCCCAGTCGCTCTCTCTCTTCCCCGCCCAGTCGCTCTCTCTCTTCCCCCCCAGTCGCTCTCTCTCTTCCCCCCCCAGTCGTTCTCTCTCTTCCCCCCCGTCGCTCTCTCTCTTCCCCCCCAGTCGCTCTCTCTCTTCCCCCCCAGTCGCTCTCTCTCTTCCCCGCCCAGTCGCTCTCTCTCTTCCCCCTCCAGTCGCTCTCTCTCTTCCCCCCCCAGTCTCTCTCTCTCTTCCCCCCCCCAGTCGCTCTCTCTCTTCCCCCCCCAGTCGCTCTCTCTCTTCCACCCCCCAGTTGCTCTCTCTCTTCACCCCCCCAGTCGCTCTCTCTGCTCCGCTCCCCAGTCGCTCTCTCTCTTCCCCCCAGTCGCTCTCTCTCTTCCCCCCATTCGCTCTCTCTCTTCACCCCAGTCGCTCCCTCTCTTCCCCCCCAGTCGCTCTCTCTCTTCCCCCAGTCGCTCTCTCTCTTCCCCCAGTCGCTCACTCTCTTCCACCCAGTCACTCTCTCTCTTCCCCCCAGTCGCTCCCTCTCTTCCCACCAGTCGCTCTCTCTCTTCCCCCCAGTCGCTCTCTCTCTTCCCCCAGTCGCTCTCTCTCTTCCCCCCAGTCGCTCTCTCTCTTCCCCCCAGTCGCTCTCTCTCTTCCCCCCCAGTCGCTCTCTCTCTTCCCCCTCCCCCAGTCGCTCTCTCTCTTCCCCCCAGTCGCTCTCTCTCTTCCCCCAATCGCTCTCTCTCTTCCCCCCAGTAGCTCACTCTCTTCCCCGCAGTCGCTCTCTCTCTTCCCCCCAGTCGCTCCCTCTCTTCCCCCCAGTCGCTCTCTCTCTTCCGCCCAGTCGCTCTCTCTCTTCCCCGCAGTCGCTCTCTCTCTTCCCCCAGTCGCTCTCTCTCTTCCCCCCCAGTCGCTCTCTCTCTTCCCCCCCCCAGTTGCTCTCTCTCTTCCCCCCCAGTCGCTTTCTCTCTTCCCCCCCAGTCGCTCTCTCTCTTCCCCCCCAGTAGCTCTCTCTCTTCCCCCCCCCAGTCACTCTCTCTCTTCCCCCCCGGTCGCACTCTCTCTTCCCCCTCCAGTCGCTCTCTCTCTTCCCCCCCCCGTCGCTCTCTCTCTTCCACACCCAGTCGCTCTCTCTCTTCCCCCCCCAGTCGCTCTCTCTCTTCCCCCCAGTCGCTCTCTCTCTTCCCACCAGTCGCTCTCTCTCTTCCCCCCAGTCGCTCTCTCTCTTCCCCCCAGTCGCTCTCTCTCTTCCCCCCAGTCGCTCTCTCTCTTCCCCCCAGCCGCTCTCTCTCTTCCCACCAGTCGCTCTCTCTCTTCCCCCCAGTCGCTCTCTCTCTTCCCCCCAGTCGCTCTCTCTCTTCCCCCCAGTCGCTCTCTCTCTCCCCCCCAGTCGCTCTCTCTCTTCCCCCCCCAGTCGCTCTCTCTCTTCCCCCCAAGTCGCTCTTTCCCTTCATCCCCAGTCGCTCTCTCTCTTCCCCGCCCAGTCGCTCTCTCTCTTCCCCCCCAGTCGCTCTCTCTCTTCCCCCCCCAGCCGTTCTCTCTCTTCCCCGCCGTCGCTCTCTCTCTTCCCCCCAGTCGCTCTCTCTCTTCCCCGCCCAGTCGCTCTCTCTTCCCCCTCCAGTCGCTCTCTCTCTTCCACCCCCAGTCGCTCTCTCTCTTCCCCCCCCAGTCGCTCTCTCTCTTCCCCCCCCAGTCGCTCTCTCTCTTCCCCGCCCAGTCGCTCTCTCTTCCCCTCCAGTCGCTCTCTCTCTTCCCCCCCCAGTCGCTCTCTCTGTTCCGCCCCCCAGTCGCTCTCTCTCTTCCCCCCAGTCGCTCTCTCTCTTCCCCCCAGTCGCTCTCTCTCTTCCACCCAGTCGCTCCCTCTCTTCCCCCCAGTCGCTCTCTCTCTTCCCCCCAGTCGCTCTCTCTCTTCCCCCCCAGTCGCTCTCTCTCGTCCCCATCCCCCAGTCGCTCTCTCTCTTCCCCCCCAGTCGCTCTCTCTCTTCCCCCCAATCGCTCTCTCTCTTCCCCCAGTCGCTCACTCTCTTCCCCCCAGTCGCTCTCTCTCTTCCCCCCAGTCGCTCCCTCTCTTCCCCCCAGTCGCTCTCTCTCTTCCGCCCAGTCGCTCTGTCTCTTCCCCGCAGTCGCTCTCTCTCTTCCCCCCAGTCGCTCTCTCTCTTCCCCCAGTCGCTCTCTCTCTTCCCCCCAGTCGCTCTCTCTCTCCCCCCAGTCGCTCTCTCTTCCCCCCAGTCGCTCTCTCTCTTCCCCCCAGTCGCTCTCTCTCTTACCCCCAGTCGCTCTCTCTCCCGCCCAGTCGCTCTCTCTCTTCCTCCCCAGTCGCTCTCTCTCTTCCCCCCAGTCGCTCTCTCTCTTCCCACAGTCGCTCTCTCTCTTCCCCCCCAGTCGCTCTCTCACTTCCCCCCCCCAGTTGCTCTCTCTCTTCCCCCCCAGTCGCTCTCTCTCTTCCCCCCCAGTCGCTCTCTCTCTTCCCCCCCAGTAGCTCTCTCTCTTCCCCCCCCCCAGTCACTCTCTCTCTTCCCCCCCGGTCGCACTCTCTCTTCCCCCCTCCAGTCGCTCTCTCTCTTCCCCCCCCCGTCGCTCTCTCTCTTCCGCCCCCAGTCGCTCTCTCTCTTCCCCCCCGAGTCGCTCTCTCTCTTCCCCCCCGTCGCTCTATCTCTTCCCCCCAGTCGCTCTCTCTCTTCCCCCCAGTCGCTCTCTCTCTTCCCCCCAGTCGCTCCCTCTCTTCCCCTCTTCCCCCCAGTCGCTCTCTCTCTTCCCACCATTCGCTCTCTCTCTTCCCCCCAGTCGATCTCTCTCTTCCTTCCAGTCGCTCTCTCTCTTCCCCCCAGTCGCTCTCTCTCTTCCCCCCAGTCGCTCTCTCTCTCCCCCCCAGTTGCTCTCTCTCTTGCCCCCCAGTCGCTCTCTCTCTTCCCCCCAAGTCGCTCTCTCTCTTCCTCCCCAGTCGCTCTCTCTCTTCCCCGCCCAGTCGCTCTCTCTCTTCCCCCCCAGTCGCTCTCTCTCTTCCCCCCAGTCGTTCTCTCTCTTCCCCCCCGTCGCTCTCTCTCTTCCCCCCCAGTCGCTCTCTCTCTTCACCCCCAGTCGCTCTCTCTCTTCCCCGCCCAGTCGCTCTCTCTCTTCCCCCTCCAGTCGCTCTCTCTCTTCCCCCCCCAGTCGGTCTCTCTCTTCCACCACCCAGTTGCTCTCTCTCTTCCCCCCTCAGTTGCTCTCTCTCTTCCCCCCCAGTCCGCTCTCTCTCTTACCCCCAGTCGCTCTCTCTCTTCCCCCCCAGTAGCTCTCTCACTTCCCCCCCCCAGTCACTCTCTCTCTTCCCCCCCGGTCGCACTCTCTCTTCCCCCTCCAGTCGCTCTCTCTCTTCCCCCCCAGTCACTCTCTCTCTTCCACCCCCAGTCACTCTCTCTCTTCCCCCCCGTCGCTCTCTCTCTTCCGCCCCCAGTCGCACTCTCTCTTCCGCCCCCAGTCGCACTCTCTCTTCCCCCCCCGAGTCGCTGACTCTCTTCCCCCCCCGTCGCTCTCTCTCTTCCCCCCAGTCGCTCTCTCTCTTCCCCCAGTCGCTCTCTCTCTTCCCCCCAGTCGCTCCCTCTCTTCCCCCCAATCGCTCTCTCTGTTCCCCCCAGTCGCTCTTTCTCTTCCCCCCCCAGTCGCTCTCTCTCTTCCCCCCCAGTCGCTCTCTCTCTTCCCCCCCCAGTAGCTCTCTCTCTTCCCCCCCCCAGTCACTCTCTCTCTTCCCCCCCCGGTCGCACTCTCTCTTCCCCCTCCAGTCGCTCTCTCTCTTCCCCCCCCGTCGCTCTCTCTCTTCCGCCCCCAGTCGCTCTCCCTCTCTTCCCCCCCCAGTCGCTCTCTCTCTTCCCCCCCAGTCGCTCTCTCTATTCCCCCCAGTCGCTCTCTCTCTTCCCCCCAGTCGCTCTCTCTCTTCCCACCAGTCGCTCTCTCTCTTCCCCCCAGTCGATCTCTCTCTTCCCTCCAGTCGCTCTCTCTCTTCCCCCCAGTCGCTCTCTCTCTCCCCCCCAGTCGCTCTCTCTCTCCCCCCCAATTGCTCTCTCTCTTGCCCCCCCAGTCGCTCTCTCTCTTCCCCCCAAGCCGCTCTCTCTCTTCATCCCCAGTCGCTCTCTCTCTTCCCCGCCCAGTCGCTCTCTCTCTTCCCCCCCAGTCGCTCTCTCTCTTCCCCCCCCAGTCGCTCTCTCTCTTCCCCGCCCAGTCGCTCTCTCTCTTCCCCCTCCAGTCGCTCTCTCTCTTCCCCCCCCAGTCGCTCTCTCTCTTCCCCCCCCCAGTCGCTCTCTCTCTTCCCCCCCCAGTCGCTCTCTCTCTTCCACCCCCCAGTTGCTCTCTCTCTTCACCCCCCCAGTCGCTCTCTCTGCTCCGCTCCCCAGTCGCTCTCCTCTCTTCCCCCAGTCGCTCTCTCTCTTCCCCCCATTCGCTCTCTCTCTTCACCCCAGTCGCTCCTCTCTTCCCCCCCAGTCGCTCTCTCTCTTCCCCAGTCGCTCTCTCTCTTCCCCCCAGTCGCTCACTCTCTTCCCCCCAGTCACTCTCTCTCTTCCCCCCAGTCGCTCCCTCTCTTCCCACCAGTCGCTCTGTCTCTTCCCCCCCAGTCGCTCTCTCTCTTCCCCCAGTCGCTCTCATCTCTTCCCCCCAGTCGCTCTCTCTCTTCCCCCCCAGTCGCTCTCTCTCTTCCCCCCCCCCCCCCCCCCCCCCCCCCCCCCCAGTCGCTCTCTCTCTTCCCCCTCCCCCAGTCGCTCTCTCTCTTCCCCCCAGTCGCTCTCTCTCTTCCCCCAATGGCTCTCTCTCTTCCCCCCAGTAGCTCACTCTCTTCCCCGCAGTCGCTCTCTCTCTTCCCCCAGTCGCTCCCTCTCTTCCCCCCAGTCGCTCTCTCTCTTCCGCCCAGTCGCTCTCTCTCTTCCCCGCAGTCGCTCTCTCTCTTCCCCCAGTCGCTCTCTCTCTTCCCCCCCAGTCGCTCTCTCTCTTCCCCCCCCCAGTTGCTCTCTCTCTTCCCCCCCAGTCGCTTTCTCTCTTCCCCCCCAGTCGCTCTCTCTCTTCCCCCCCAGTAGCTCTCTCTCTTCCCCCCCCCAGTCACTCTCTCTCTTCCCCCCCGGTCGCACTCTCTCTTCCCCCTCCAGTCGCTCTCTCTCTTCCCCCCCCCCGTCGCTCTCTCTCTTCCGCACCCAGTCGCTCTCTCTCTTCCCCCCCCAGTCGCTCTCTCTCTTCCCCCCCAGTCGCTCTCTCTCTTCCACCAGTCGCTCTCTCTCTTCCCCCCAGTCGCTCTCTCTCTTCCCCCCAGTCGCTCTCTCTCTTCCCCCCAGTCGCTCTCTCTCTTCCCCCCAGCCGCTCTCTCTCTTCCCACCAGTCGCTCTCTCTCTTCCCCCCAGTCGCTCTCTCTCTTCCCCCCAGTCGCTCTCTCTCTTCCCCCCCAGTCGCTCTCTCTCTCCCCCCCAGTCGCTCTCTCTCTTCCCCCCCAGTCGCTCTCTCTCTTCCCCCAAGTCGCTCTTTCCTTCATCCCCAGTCGCTATCTCTCTTCCCCGCCCAGTCGCTCTCTCTCTTCCCACCAGTCGCTCTCTCTCTTCCCCCCAGTCGATCTCTCTCTTCCCTCCAGTCGCTCTCTCTCTCCCCCCAGTCGCTCTCTCTCTCTCCCCCCCAGTCGCTCTCTCTCTCCCCCCCAATTGCTCTCTCTCTTGCCCCCCAGTCGCTCTCTCTCTTCCCCCCCAAGCCGCTCTCTCTCTTCATCCCCAGTCGCTCTCTCTCTTCCCCGCCCAGTCGCTCTCTCTCTTCCCCCCCAGTCGCTCTCTCTCTTCCCCCCCCAGTCGTTCTCTCTCTTCCCCCCCGTCGCTCTCTCTCTTCCCCCCCAGTCGCTCTCTCTCTTCCCCCCCAGTCGCTCTCTCTCTAGTCGCTCTCTCTCTTCCCCCTCCAGTCGCTCTCTCTCTTCCCCCCCCAGTCTCTCTCTCTCTTCCCCCCCCCAGTCGCTCTCTCTCTTCCCCCCCCAGTCGCTCTCTCTCTTCCACCCCCCAGTTGCTCTCTCTCTTCACCCCCCCAGTCGCTCTCTCTGCTCCGCTCCCCAGTCGCTCTCTCTCTTCCCCCCAGTCGCTCTCTCTCTTCCCCCCATTCGCTCTCTCTCTTCACCCCAGTCGCTCCCTCTCTTCCCCCCCAGTCGCTCTCTCTCTTCCCCCAGTCGCTCTCTCTCTTCCCCCCAGTCGCTCACTCTCTTCCCCCCAGTCACTCTCTCTCTTCCCCCCAGTCGCTCCCTCTCTTCCCACCAGTCGCTCTCTCTCTTCCCCCCAGTCGCTCTCTCTCTTCCCCCAGTCGCTCTCTCTCTTCCCCCCAGTCGCTCTCTCTCTTCCCCCCAGTCGCTCTCTCTCTTCCCCCCCAGTCGCTCTCTCTCTTCCCCCTCCCCCAGTCGCTCTCTCTCTTCCCCCCAGTCGCTCTCTCTCTTCCCCCAATCGCTCTCTCTCTTCCCCCCAGTAGCTCACTCTCTTCCCCGCAGTCGCTCTCTCTCTTCCCCCCAGTCGCTCCCTCTCTTCCCCCCAGTCGCTCTCTCTCTTCCGCCCAGTCGCTCTCTCTCTTCCCCGCAGTCGCTCTCTCTCTTCCCCCAGTCGCTCTCTCTCTTCCCCCCCAGTCGCTCTCTCTCTTCCCCCCCCCAGTTGCTCTCTCTCTTCCCCCCCAGTCGCTTTCTCTCTTCCCCCCCAGTCGCTCTCTCTCTTCCCCCCCAGTAGCTCTCTCTCTTCCCCCCCCCAGTCACTCTCTCTCTTCCCCCCCGGTCGCACTCTCTCTTCCCCCTCCAGTCGCTCTCTCTCTTCCCCCCCCCGTCGCTCTCTCTCTTCCGCACCCAGTCGCTCTCTCTCTTCCCCCCCCAGTCGCTCTCTCTCTTCCCCCCAGTCGCTCTCTCTCTTCCCACCAGTCGCTCTCTCTCTTCCCCCCAGTCGCTCTCTCTCTTCCCCCCAGTCGCTCTCTCTCTTCCCCCCAGTCGCTCTCTCTCTTCCCCCCAGCCGCTCTCTCTCTTCCCACCAGTCGCTCTCTCTCTTCCCCCCAGTCGCTCTCTCTCTCTTCCCCCCAGTCGCTCTCTCTCTTCCCCCCCAGTCGCTCTCTCTCTCCCCCCCAGTCGCTCTCTCTCTTCCCCCCCCAGTCGCTCTCTCTCTTCCCCCCAAGTCGCTCTTTCCCTTCATCCCCAGTCGCTCTCTCTCTTCCCCGCCCAGTCGCTCTCTCTCTTCCCCCCCAGTCGCTCTCTCTCTTCCCCCCCAGCCGTTCTCTCTCTTCCCCGCCGTCGCTCTCTCTCTTCCCCCCCAGTCGCTCTCTCTCTTCCCCGCCCAGTCGCTCTCTCTTCCCCCTCCAGTCGCTCTCTCTCTTCCACCCCCCAGTCGCTCTCTCTCTTCCGCCCCCAGTCGCTCTCTCTCTTCCCCCCCCAGTCGCTCTCTCTCTTCCCCCCAAGTCGCTCTTTCCCTTCATCCCCAGTCGCTCTCTCTCTTCCCCGCCCAGTCGCTCTCTCTCTTCCCCCCCAGTCGCTCTCTCTCTTCCCCCCAGTCGTTCTCTCTCTTCCCCCCCGTCGCTCTCTCTCTTCCCCCCCAGTCGCTCTCTCTCTTCACCCCCAGTCGCTCTCTCTCTTCCCCGCCCAGTCGCTCTCTCTCTTCCCCCTCCAGTCGCTCTCTCTCTTCCCCCCCAGTCGGTCTCTCTCTTCCACCACCCAGTTGCTCTCTCTCTTCCCCCCCCAGTTGCTCTCTCTCTTCCCCCCCAGTCGCTCTCTCTCTTACCCCCAGTCGCTCTCTCTCTTCCCCCTCTCTCACTTCCCCCCCCCAGTCACTCTCTCTCTTCCCCCCCGGTCGCACTCTCTCTTCCCCCTCCAGTCGCTCTCTCTCTTCCCCCCCAGTCACTCTCTCTCTTCCACCCCCAGTCACTCTCTCTCTTCCCCCCTGTCGCTCTCTCTCTTCCGCCCCCAGTCGCACTCTCTCTTCCGCCCCCAGTCGCACTCTCTCTTCCCCCCCGAGTCGCTGACTCTCTTCCCCCCCCGTCGCTCTCTCTCTTCCCCCCAGTCGCTCTCTCTCTTCCCCCAGTCACTCTCTCTCTTCCCCCAGTCGCTCCCTCTCTTCCCCCCAATCGCTCTCTCTGTTCCCCCCAGTCGCTCTATCTCTTCCCCCCCCAGTCGCTCTCTCTCTTCCCCCCCAGTCGCTCTCTCTCTTCCCCCCCAGTAGCTCTCTCTCTTCCCCCCCCCAGTCACTCTCTCTCTTCCCCCCCGGTCGCACTCTCTCTTCCCCCTCCAGTCGCTCTCTCTCTTCCCCCCCCCGTCGCTCTCTCTCTTCCGCCCCCAGTCGCTCTCTCTCTTCCCCCCCAGTCGCTCTCTCTCTTCCCCCCCAGTCGCTCTCTCTATTCCCCCCAGTCGCTCACTCTCTTCCCCCCAGTCGCTCTCTCTCTTCCCCCCAGTCGCTCTCTCTCTTCCCACCAGTCGCTCTCTCTCTTCCCCCCAGTCGATCTCTCTCTTCCCTCCAGTCGCTCTCTCTCTTCCCCCCAGTCGCTCTCTCTCTCCCCCCCAGTCGCTCTCTCTCTCCCCCCCAATTGCTCTCTCTCTTGCCCCCCCAGTCGCTCTCTCTCTTCCCCCCAAGCCGCTCTCTCTCTTCATCCCCAGTCGCTCTCTCTCTTCCCCGCCCAGTCGCTCTCTCTCTTCCCCCCCAGTCGCTCTCTCTCTTCCCCCCCCAGTCGCTCTCTCTCTTCCCCGCCCAGTCGCTCTCTCTCTTCCCCCTCCAGTCGCTCTCTCTCTTCCCCCCCAGTCGCTCTCTCTCTTCCCCCCCCCAGTCGCTCTCTCTCTTCCCCCCCCAGTCGCTCTCTCTCTTCCACCCCCCAGTTGCTCTCTCTCTTCACCCCCCCAGTCGCTCTCTCTGCTCCGCTCCCCAGTCGCTCTCTCTCTTCCCCCCAGTCGCTCTCTCTCTTCCCCCCATTCGCTCTCTCTCTTCACCCCAGTCGCTCCCTCTCTTCCCCCCCAGTCGCTCTCTCTCTTCCCCCAGTCGCTCTCTCTCTTCCCCCCAGTCGCTCACTCTCTTCCCCCCAGTCACTCTCTCTCTTCCCCCCAGTCGCTCCCTCTCTTCCCACCAGTCGCTCTCTCTCTTCCCCCCAGTCGCTCTCTCTCTTCCCCCAGTCGCTCTCTCTCTTCCCCCCAGTCGCTCTCTCTCTTCCCCCCAGTCGCTCTCTCTCTTCCCCCCCAGTCGCTCTCTCTCTTCCCCCTCCCCCAGTCGCTCTCTCTCTTCCCCCCAGTCGCTCTCTCTCTTCCCCCAATCGTTCTCTCTCTTCCCCCCAGTAGCTCACTCTCTTCCCCGCAGTCGCTCTCTCTCTTCCCCCCAGTCGCTCCCTCTCTTCCCCCCAGTCGCTCTCTCTCTTCCGCCCAGTCGCTCTCTCTCTTCCCCGCAGTCGCTCTCTCTCTTCCCCCAGTCGCTCTCTCTCTTCCCCCCCAGTCGCTCTCTCTCTTCCCCCCCCCAGTTGCTCTCTCTCTTCCCCCCCAGTCGCTTTCTCTCTTCCCCCCCAGTCGCTCTCTCTCTTCCCCCCCAGTAGCTCTCTCTCTTCCCCCCCCCAGTCACTCTCTCTCTTCCCCCCCGGTCGCACTCTCTCTTCCCCCTCCAGTCGCTCTCTCTCTTCCCCCCCCCGTCGCTCTCTCTCTTCCGCACCCAGTCGCTCTCTCTCTTCCCCCCCAGTCGCTCTCTCTCTTCCCCCCAGTCGCTCTCTCTCTTCCCACCAGTCGCTCTCTCTCTTCCCCCCAGTCGCTCTCTCTCTTCCCCCCAGTCGCTCTCTCTCTTCCCCCCAGTCGCTCTCTCTCTTCCCCCCAGCCGCTCTCTCTCTTCCCACCAGTCGCTCTCTCTCTTCCCCCCAGTCGCTCTCTCTCTTCCCCCCAGTCGCTCTCTCTCTTCCCCCCAGTCGCTCTCTCTCTCCACCCCAGTCGCTCTCTCTCTTCCCCCCCCAGTCGCTCTCTCTCTTCCCCCCAAGTCGCTCTTTCCCTTCATCCCCAGTCGCTCTCTCTCTTCCCCGCCCAGTCGCTCTCTCTCTTCCCCCCCAGTCGCTCTCTCTCTTTCCCCCCAGCCGTTCTCTCTCTTCCCCCGCCGTCGCTCTCTCTCTTCCCCCCCAGTCGCTCTCTCTCTTCCCCGCCCAGTCGCTCTCTCTTCCCCCTCCAGTCGCTCTCTCTCTTCCACCCCCAGTCGCTCTCTCTCTTCCCCCCCCAGTCGCTCTCTCTCTTCCCCCCCCAGTCGCTCTCTCTCTTCCCCGCCCAGTCGCTCTCTCTTCCCCCTCCAGTCGCTCTCTCTCTTCCCCCCCCCAGTCGCTCTCTCTGTTCCGCCCCCCAGTCGCTCTCTCTCTTCCCCCCAGTCGCTCTCTCTCTTCCCCCCAGTCGCTCTCTCTCTTCCACCCAGTCGCTCCCTCTCTTCCCCCCAGTCGCTCTCTCTCTTCCCCCCAGTCGCTCTCTCTCTTCCCCCCCAGTCGCTCTCTCTCTTCCCCATCCCCCAGTCGGTCTCTCTCTTCCCCCCCAGTCGCTCTCTCTCTTCCCCCCAATCGCTCTCTCTCTTCCCCCCAGTCGCTCACTCTCTTCCCCCCAGTCGCTCTCTCTCTTCCCCCCAGTCGCTCCCTCTCTTCCCCCCAGTCGCTCTCTCTCTTCCGCCCAGTCGCTCTGTCTCTTCCCCGCAGTCGCTCTCTCTCTTCCCCCCAGTCGCTCTCTCTCTTCCCCCAGTCGCTCTCTCTCTTCCCCCCAGTCGCTCTCTCTCTTCCCCCCAGTCGCTCTCTCTTCCCCCCAGTCGCTCTCTCTCTTCCCCCCAGTCGCTCTCTCTCTTACCCCCAGTCGCTCTCTCTCCCGCCCAGTCGCTCTCTCTCTTCCTCCCCAGTCGCTCTCTCTCTTCCCCCCAGTCGCTCTCTCTCTTCCACAGTCGCTCTCTCTCTTCCCCCCCAGTCGCTCTCTCTCTTCCCCCCCCCAGTTGCTCTCTCTCTTCCCCCCCAGTCGCTCTCTCTCTTCCCCCCCAGTCGCTCTCTCTCTTCCCCCCCAGTAGCTCTCTCTCTTCCCCCCCCCCAGTCACTCTCTCTCTTCCCCCCCGGTCGCACTCTCTCTTCCCCCTCCAGTCGCTCTCTCTCTTCCCCCCCCCGTCGCTCTCTCTCTTCCGCCCCCAGTCGCTCTCTCTCTTCCCCCCCGAGTCGCTCTCTCTCTTCCCCCCCCGTCGCTCTATCTCTTCCCCCCAGTCGCTCTCTCTCTTCCCCCCAGTCGCTCTCTCTCTTCCCCCCAGTCGCTCCCACTCTTCCCCCCAGTCGCT